>NW_009713030.1:102300-133931 GCF_000703405.1 Apaloderma vittatum | reverse complement strand
TATATATTCTATATATACTATATTCTATATACTGCCTAATAATAGTAAGTAGAACTTCAATGATTTGACCTATGTACAGACTGACTGATGTATTTGGCTTTTTCTGTGCCAGCTAGCAAGCTGTAGTGTTAACAATCTCCCTTTTAATTTCTGGGTTTGTGCTGTATAAAATATTTTATTTAATGAATTTCAAATAGAGATGAGCAGTGGAACCATTCCCAATTAAAAGCTGAAATGGCGTGCTTTTCAAAGTTTTAACTACCTGGAGCTCTAGAAATATTCAAGAGAGCTAAATTATTTCTAAATTATGAGTGCCTTAGTTAAAAGATGAGTAAATAACCCTCGTACCAGTCTACCTCAACAAAATAATAAAAGTCCCAGTAGTACCCAGTGCCTGAATGGCGTGTCTTTCCTACCTGATTCCCAAACTCTTGTTCAAATGGAGAAAAATTGCATGTCTCTACATATTTCCTCCTTTGGGAGTTCAGGCTTTTCCACTGGGACCTCATTGTGGTTCGTATATGTCCTCACATTACTTAGATTTCTTCCATTAAAGGTGAGTGCCAAGTAGCCTATAGAAATTCAGTGGAAATTATCTGTTCATTCAGCATGGGAGAAGAGTATCTCCAACAAATAGAATTAGGAGATTTAACTTTTTTTTTGGCAAAAGGGAATTCTGTCTAAATTTCTTTAACAAGTATTGACTAATCTTGAGATTAAAAAAATCATATTTCAGTCTTATAGCTGCCAGCATCTGACATCAGAAAGTATTTTGGTTCATTTGAGGGTTGTATATAGGATAGGGGCTACATATTTTCCCTGTATGATGACAGTTAATATTCCTGTTGCTCGTAGTATATCTCGTGCTATGGCGTATTTCTTCTATTGTAGAGTGAGTGAAGTTGATCCTGCATTTAACTTGGCCCATATTTCACTGGAGGTGATGCAGAGCCTGCGACACTGATTGCTGTTACAGTTTTAGTTGGCTGGCTGATAAATGGCAATACATGTAAGTGCTCTGGGATTTTGTTTCATTTGAGTTTTCTAAAGGCCTAATACGAAACCTATGGAGGCAATGGAAAAGCTTTTGTCTTAGGATTGGGCCCTAAAGAATTGCCAATGTTTATTGAAAAAACATGTTTTACTTTTTAAATGGAAAGATCAACCATGATTTCAAACTGACTGCAATAACACCTCTCTTAAAATAAGACAACTTGGGATGTTCTATTGTTAAAAAAGGCAATTTTTTTTTCCCTTTAAAGTTTCATAAGGAAATACAGACTGAACTTAATTTTTCTGCATATGAGCTAATTGCATTTTCTTTGTAGTCTTAATGGTCTGAAGCTGTGGATCTTTGCTGCTCTGATTTCAGCAAATGTATAATACCTGGAGGGACAGGAATTTCATATACTTTTTTTCCCCCAAGGTGATCTATTCTGCTGACTGCATGGCTGTCTCTAAACCATTCTATCAATTGCTCAAGTGTGAATGCTATGTAATATGTTTTATATCTGGAAGGTTGAAGCTTTCTTCTCCTACTGGGAGTTTCGTATTTTGATTAGACAGCCTTAGTTTCTTTCTTTTTCTCTCTCCCAGGAGTTCCTAAAAAATGATCTTGTTGTACAAATAGTTCGGCGACTGCAACTTTATAGTTACTTATGTAGAATTTACTTGCCTAAGTAAAACAGCAGAAACTACCCACCAACTGAAATTGCCTTCCACATCAATAATGAGAGGCTACAAGTTCTTTGTTGTAGTAAATATTATACTCAAATATGTGGTTTAAAATATTTTCTTCTCTAAAGGCTTTAGTCTTATACATATGTTACCTTGTTTATTTATATTGCATGTGCACTGATTTATGCTGTTTAAATCTCCGTTTGATCAGCAACAATCTAAAGAAAACTGTCTGTGATTTAGAAGTCCTGCGTTGCAATTGCACAAAAGCAGACCTGAGAAATCTGATTATTCTGATTTATACACACCAGAATAGAGGATTATTGGTCTACGTGAGGATGCAGTTTTTCAAGTGCAATACAAAGAGTAATGAGTCTGTGAATAAACATAGCATCGGACTTAGCACTTACCCAAGCAGCAGGAACTATTAACTCTGGTCACTTATGCAGTGGGTAGATTTCAGTAATGATTTTGTCATACTTTATGCTTTATATTCATGTGATCTCAGAAGCTGTGGAATCTCTAATTTCTGTTTTCTCGCTGTGTCCATAGTGGCTCAGAAGAGACCAGACAAGCTCAGCCAAGGAAGTCCCGAGAGTGTTATTAAGCGATGAAGGGGAGCTGGTGCAGGTTGCTGAGCTGAAAGTGGTTGGAGGCTGAGAGCGTGGGAAGCAAAGGGGCTGTGTTTGTGCTTGGCCTGGCCTTACCCTCGTCACCAGACGTTCCTTTTTGGCCGTTCATGGAGAAAGGAGAATGAGCTCAGGGAACCTTTGCTCTCACTCAGTAATGCTGTATTTTGTTTATCTGGTTGGCAACTGCAAGTAGAAGGAAGATATGGATGCTTGTAATATTTGATTGGATTTGGTTGATGGGAGTTGTTTGGCTCTCGGATTTTTCGTGGCGTCAGGTGCTTGTCTGTTGGCTTCAATTAAGGCAGAACTCTCCAAAAGTGCCTGTTTGCCCCGAGTGCTCACTCCCTGTGCAGAGCAGGGAGGTCCCTGTTCCTGAAGTCAAGCCAGCCCTGCCCAGAGTCCTTCTATGTGTTGACTGAGTAGGGGACATGCCTTGGTCTCCTCACCCAGAGGTGTGATGTCCTGAGGAGAGGCTGTCAGAGCACAGAAAATGTAGGGTTTTGTGCCACCAGCGACGTACATGGTCACTGCTGCAAAGGGAAATTTTCGTGCATGGACTACTGACTTTGGAGTAAGGTTAGTTAATGAAACTGGACAAACCTTTCCCTTAAACTCCCTCTTTTGATGGCACTGTCAGAAGTTTATCAGACTTAAATGTTATTTTTAAGACTGAAAAGACTGTGTTTCAGTTGTTGACCAAAGGTCAGTGAATTTCCTTAGTGGCTGAAAAACAAGAGTCTTTTGGCTTTCAGTGTCTCTTCCTTCCTTTGCCCCTGCCCCCACCTCCTCCCAAAACGCTGTTAACTTCATTATCTGCCAGCAGTGCATCTCTTTCCATGCTTTGTCTGACAGTGGCCAGTGCTATGTGTTTCAGAATCCAAAAGCTGTGTAGCATGAAAATAGCACTTACCAGTGAATAGAAGGCTTACATCTTTCATTTTTTTTCATCTGTAATTCATTCCATTATGATTGTTTTCTACTCAGTTTGAATACACCTTTTCTAGCCGGTCAAGGTCAAGTACCATGCCATATGGAATCTCCTGGGTATAGTATCCTTTCTGCTTTCTATGGGTTTAGGCAGGATTTTTTTTTGCTATTACATTCATGTAAATGGCAGAAATATTATTCCCAAACATACCTTACTCACTGAAGATTATCTGATCTCATCAGTTCTTGAAACTACTCCTTTGCCTCTTCCAAATGTCAGTCAATCCAGTGAAGGTCTTATCTGGGCTCCAGCTGCCACGATCATGCAGCGCTCTAGTCACAGTGTGCCATGTGAGCTTTTGCTGCTGATACACCTACACGAACAAAATGCATGTTTTGAATGGTATTAAAGGAGTCTCAAGAGTGTACAGGGATTTTGGAGCACAATTTTTGGCCATGAAATAAGTGGGGTGGAGACACTTAGCTATAGCTTTTTAGGACACTAGCAAGTTAGATTTAGTTATTTCTTTTGTGAGAGTTGGAGAACTTAGTAGCTGATGCAAGCTTGTACTTTTCCGTGGTATATGAGGGGGATAGTGGCATTTAGCAGGAACACGTTAGTGTGAAGATACTTATTTTTCTGATGCATGGAGAACGTAGGATTTTTAAAGAGTGTTTGGTAGTAAGGGATAGAAATCCAAAGAAATGCATCAGAAAGCCCCCAGATAAACAAAACTGTGTTGTTGCTCTTTATGCAGTGCCTGACAGAGTGGTGATGCATTTTGGTTTGCTTTTTTTTTTTTTTCTTCCCCAAGACCGTACTGTTTCAGCATGATGCTGAGGAATTCTGTAGTACTAAACCATCTGCAAGGCTGCTTCCAGATCAGCCCCTTGTGAAGCCCAGGTAACGCAGTAGGAAAATTATCATGTTGCTCTAGGCTTCTCAGAAGTCTCAATCCCTCAGCTTCCTTAGGGCAAAGTTCCTTAATGAAATCACAATATTTGGATGGCACAGTCCCCAGGATATGTAAACATGCTGCCTAAACAGCTGTTAAATAATTGTCAATGTTTATTCAGGCTCTCAATCAGGGAGAGGTAGATTTTAACACACTTTACGGTGGGATCTCTGTAGAGAACAAAGATAATCCTTCCCACTATGAGTGCATTTGTGAGCTTTAGTGCTCTTTTCTGATGCCACTGGTTTACTCTGTGCCATGGCAGTGGTTTCTATCCATTTGCACCCTACTTTGTTTAGGACTTTTGTAGTAATGTTGGATTTAGATGATTATTAGCTTTACTCGGAGGACTCCACGAAACTGCGTGCTTTTAACAGACGGTGCAATCAAACCTGAAGTCTCAGCACAGTGATCTCTAAACAAGGCATGTTTGAACCAATTTGTGTCCAAAATTGCATGCAAGGGTTTGCACTTGTTCAAATGCCATGACACAGCGTGTAATATGGATATTTGCTGTAATACATCTGTACAGTTCTGTGCTGCTAGATGCCTAAGGTTAGGCTTGATGCTCCATACAGAGCATAATTTATTTTCAGACAGAAAGATGTTCCAAGTGATAGAGCATGAAGTTAGGAACAATGTGTGAATCCACTAAAAGAAAAACAGTTTTTAGATGTGTCTTGTGTGCTTATATCTTTGCTGCTTTGAACTTTATAGTCAGATTTTGTAAAGCATGAATAAGGAGGAAGAAAGTGCAAACCATTCCCTGAATCTTTTGGGGAATTCTTTTATAAGTAGAAGATCTAGTTTCCATGTTAATATCAAGTATTTGATCGCTACTTATGGGAAGGTTTTGCGTTTGTATAAAAAGTAAAGGTTTAGCATATGCTTCGATGAGGTAGTGAAGTTTTCATTAAGAGATAAACGAATACAGTAAGGTAAGTCATGCTTTCGTATCTTAAAAGTCAAGATCCAAATGGGTAAATACAATATGAAAACTGTTACTGGATGCGCGGTTTAAATACATGCAGTGTGATTGCTCTTTTCTAAATATTAGCTGTCTGACTTAGTACTTTACACTGTGGCATCGTGACAGCATGAGGCCTGATGTGATATAAATGATGCCAATCTATGCACTGTTGGCATGAGCATCTGTCTCCTTGGCAGACTCCAAAGGCAGCTCCTGGCAGCTTTGGAGTTGCCTCTAGGTCTATCATATGGTTAAGCTTCTGACTTTTCCTCTTTAGCTAAAGTCCACTCCATCTGGAACCTATTTAATTCTCCTTCACCTTTGATTCTGGAGAAACATGTATGGAAACACTGTACCTTCTGAACTGAGAACTCTGGAATTATCTAAGTGCTCATGGATGTTATGCTTCTGCTGAGATCTGAAACAAACTCTGGACGTTACACAGCAGAACTGAAGTCTGAAAAAGGGTGAAACCAAAAGCAATGTTTCATATAAAACTAACAGGAAAGTTACAGAACAACTTCTCCTCTTGTTTGGTTTGGGTTTTTGTTGGTTTTTTTGCAGTCACTTCAGTACTAACGTACTGCTGGTTTACCTTTCAGTGCTGGCCAGGCTGCCAGACAAAATCTGAAATGCGTAGTCCTCATCAAGGAGCGGGAAGAGAGTAAAACCAGGCACAGTAGGTCTGACAGAGTTCTGGGTTGACCTAAAAGGTTGTAACAGGTCAGGCATTCTGCAGCCCCAGGATGTATCCAGCTTAGGCAACCGTTTGATTCAGCTACTTGGAAGTGACCCTGCTCATGGCAAGGAGGGGTGGAACTCTATGAACATTAAGGTTCCTTCCAACCCAAACCACTCTATGATTCAATAACTACAGGTATTCAACCTTTAAACTTCTAAAGTAGAACAAAGTCATAGTGTACCATATACCACAAAATTAAATTATTCTTTTCCTTCTTGCTTCTTGAAACATTTTTCGTAGTCTAAAGACCAAGTATGAACAGTTTCCAGTCACAGCTGTAGTTGGACCTGGCCTGCTGCAAGAGAGATAAACAAAAATTTTCTGAAGAGATAAAGAAATTGTCAAAATGAAGTGGTCATTCATTTTTTATTAAGTCCTTTTCTTTCTTTTGTGATCTCATTTTAGCATTTAAACAATCTTGTTCCCTCGCAGTCTCCTAGTGATGTCTAACACATGAAAAGGGAAAGGCTCATCAAAAGTGGAAGGTTTCACACACATAGTTCCTGAAATACACCACCTCTGGTCACAAGTACAAACCCACCACTGACAAAGTCATATACATCGGGAAAAACAAAGGCAATGGAGGATGGGAAGAAACAGTTTCTCTGCAGGAAAAGCAGACAGCTTGTTCACTCATCCTCTGGATCCCAGCACACTTCTTAGGGTCTCGGTGACATCTGGCTCACTTGCTTTGGTTTCTCTTCGCTCTTTCTCTCACACCAGGAGAGGGCTGTGCATGCTGCTCCATCCTGCCATGCCAATTACAGCAAGGGGATAATGACACTGACTCCATTCCAGGGCTGTCTCGGCTTATAGCCGATTAGACAGATGGGCAAAAACATGGGGAAGACTTGACTGCAACTTTGAGAACTGTGATCTGAAAAGCCAGAAACTTTTCTCCTTCTTGCTTAGGTATAGCACAGACTTTCACATGCTTTTCTATGATAGAGTCAGATCTTACCCAAAATCCCAGTTACTGACGCTTTTTCTGGCTTGTCTAATATGTCTCATTCCCTGTGTGTGTGAAGATGACTTATGTAGACAAAGGAGAAATGCTCTGAGGAGCTACCGTGTTGACAAGCCTTACCTGAAGTTCTTCATTATGTCCTCCCAGGCAGGAACAGTGCATCTGAATGCTTGGACATTAATTTTCTCAGTGCAACTTGAACCTCGTTTGGTCCTGCTGGCCTCTGAGGCTTGTTCACATCAGTCTGAGCGATCCATGAACCCTGACATCAATTTGTCTGCCTAAGTCACCAGTTTAATAAGTAATGGTATTAACCAGGTAAAGGTTAGGTTGCTTTAGTATTTATATAATGCTTCACTATGCATTTAGTATATCTTGTTCAAGCAGTCACTTGGAAAGACAGCAACCTTGAGAAGCTTTTTTGAAGAGAGCAGTGCTGGATGCCAAGTTGTCACGCAATATGTTGTTTGCCCTCCTCTGCTGCGTATCTAAGAGGTGAGCTCCTGTGATGGAGGTGACTGAAGAAAGACACTAATTTGAGGTTTAACATTTGATAGACAAAAACAGATGCAAAATGAAAAATGGTGTTACGGGTATAAAAATAAGGAAGAAATCCAAGTAATCAGAAACAAAGAGAAGCAGGTGACTCATTGTGAAATAAAAGAAAACATTAAGGATAGCTTACTTTTGAGTTTTCTCTTGATTTATTTTGGGGCTTTCAAATTACTGCTGATTCCTCCTTTAAATCGGTTCTGATGATCTTGATACTTGATAGTGAAAACCTTTTTCTTATTCCGCACTGGGTTTAGCATCTTATTTACTGGTAAATGTAGCTGCCAAATTATATAACTGCCAGATCATGCAACTCCTACACAAATTCCCAGCAGAAACAGGATTAACTGAGATGGTGAATGCTTCACCAATCAATGTCTTTGCAGACTGAAGTTAGCAAAGGTACAACAGAAAACTTAGATGTAGTCTCTGTATTGCTGTCTTGTCACTGCATTGTAAGAAAGCATTAGAAAATTAGGATATCTGTAAAGTTGTCGTATATATAGCTGCCACTTGTAGGTAATTGTAAGATCAGAAGACATGGTTACAGAGTGATGTACACAGCCCCTTTAAAATACAAAGTTGGCCTGGTTTATGAAAAACAGACGTTTAAGAAGGGCAAAGTATTCCAAAGAACTTAAAAAATATTGTTAGAATATTGTTGACTCTCTTGTACACTCAACCTGGGAATCCTTTAGTGTAGATCTGTCATTTTTTACTTGACAGATGTATTTTGTTTAAGGCATGTTCAGGTAATAGATGCTCTAAGTGCAGCCTGCTGCACACCACCAAGGGCCATCTCGGCATAATAGAAAGGTTAGGGCTTGAATCCATCCATCACAAAGAAAGGCTACCTGAGATGTGCGAATCGAATAAATGTCTATATATGACGCAAAAACTGATAGCAACTTGATTTCTTTTGTGCTTTAAAGAAAATTAGGATAACTTTCACCCGAACTTCACCGAAATAGCCCTAGCCTTTATGCTTCATAGCACTGAAGTCAGGAATGAAAGAAGAGGGGACATTTTTTGCACTTCATGGGTTGATTTAAGATTGATTTGAGATGAGATGCTTCCTTCTTAAAAAATGCAGCATGATATATGTAATCAGGTTTTTTATTTTATGAACAATAGTTCTTTTATATACCGAGGGGACAAGTCAATTTGTGCTAAATAGGGAAGAGGAGGAAAGGTGCCTAGAAATGTAAAGGTTCCTTGTTCTACAATATCTATGGTCATTTCTGTCAAACAACTGAGAAATGTTAATGTGGCATGCTCTCCAGTTTATATTTATTTGTTGATATTATTTGTTTTCCATTTTGCTGCTGTTCTGAACTATGTAATTTAAAATGTTCAAATTCCTGCAGTTACGGTGGCCATTTCAAATACGTTGTGGTATCGTCTGTCTAAGACTCAACTCCATGAAACTGCTATTCCATTAGAAGGAAAGGCACTTTATAGCTCTGAATAATGATTATTTTCTCAAAACAGATTAGGCAAGTGCTGCGTTTCCCCTGTGTGCACATGTTTTCAGTTCTTAAGGTGGCCTGATAGAAGTAGCACATCTTTCAAAACGCTTAGAATTTATTAAGTATTATTACACATATAATAGCACATATCTAATTAGCACAAAAAACATTTCTAGAGAGATGGCAATAGAAAACCTTATGTAAAATGCATTTAAACTACATGGACTTGTACAGTACAGGAACAAGAAGGTGTAACAAACAGATTCTATTCTTTTTCATACATTATTTTCTGTCCTCTTCCTTAGAATAAAAACCTAATTAAAATGATGATGAAGCTCTGTGAATTGCCAATTTAAAATGTAATTATTATTAAAAAGTAATATTTCTATTTTAAAAGTCTTCAAAGAGCCAAAAAACTACCTGGTCCTTGCCCCACAGATCTCGCATTGTAGATGTAATCCGAGTGAAACGAGCAAAAAGAGTTCAGGCAGACTAGAGATACAAGGAAGACACAGTGCAATGACAGCTTTTGGATGCCTATGTTCTAACTTGATTTTCTTGTAGTTTGAAAACAGGAGAATCTTGGAATAATTATCCTTGGCAATGTATTTCTCTTTTTAGTTATGAAAAACTGGTTGCAGTCTAAAAAGGGAAAATGCCACAACACACTATAACAATGCCTTAAATATTCCTGATAATTTGGTTTTCCTTCATTATTTCTGATTATTCCAAGCACTTTACATTTATAGCTTGAAGGCATATGAAGAGAGAGAAAATAAACCCACAACAAAAAACCTAACCCAACCCAAAATAAAATAATTATATGCTACGTAGTATGTGTTGTTTCATTTAATTATTTCATTAAATTAATTTAAACTGGGTAGATAGCTCTTGTGAGTTAAGAGCTTTTAGCCCTATTTAGAGGTGTTTGAGGATTATTGCAAAATGCATGACTTTGCCAGGTATACAGCATTAACTAAAATGGATGTTAAAATTATTTTTGAGTCCATGGCTCAAGTCTTCTAGTTAAGAGGGATGTTCTATTCTACCAGCCTTTAAACCAACAACAAAAATTATTATTGTTTATTAGAATGGTGGAGAATGTCTGTAGTCTGAGTTCAGGTTAAAGTCTTCTAGTTAAGAGGGATGTTCTATTCTACCAGCCTTTAAACCAACAACAAAAATTATTATTGTTTCTTTATATTAGAATGGTGGAGAATGTCTGTAGTCTGGTTTCAGGTTATGAAGAAGTTTGTTCTGCGAGCTTGCTTGTGCTAACATTTTTATGGGTGAGGGGAAGTATTGTTTTATGCTGGTTGAGAATGGGAGATTAACGTGTATTTTCTTGGGGAATAAAATCTTGAAGCTTAGCACAGGTTTTCATTTGGCAAACTTGCTAACGATCTATTTTGAACACATTTAGAAAAGGTAGCTTCCCAGTAGGAGACATTTATAGCAGAACACAGAGAGCTCCAACTTTGTGAAGTGTTTGATGAGGGAGAGCAGTATATATGAGGAAAGGGATAAAATCTGAGTGTTGCCTCTCTCTTAAATACTTAGATAAACAGCAAAGATCCTACTAAGCCAGTGTTTCTTTCTAGGTGTAGATAATATGCAGTCCTGCTTTCATGTTTCAAAGAGGTTATGCTGCTTGTACAGGACCATGCAGACTGTTGATGCTGGAGACAGAAACAGAATTTGTGATTTATTTTTTTTTATCCCACAGTACATTAAAGTCACTGTAGAACAGGGTTGTAAAACAGGGCCAATAATGAGTTCTACAGTCAAAATACAATAAACCACTTGGGGTACATCTTTCTTTTGAAAATTGATTTGATTTCCCTTGAATTAGCAATTCTTCTTTCTAGTAATTTCTCTAATCATTGCTCTAAGGTTTTTGTAGAAGCTATATCAAGGATGAAAGAACCATACAAATAAAATCTGTATGTGTCTTTGGGACTTTTATTTAAGTGAATATCCGTGTACCTTGCCAGGTCTGTGTTCTAAAATTAGAGTAGGAATTAGAGTGATAAAGAAATAATTGAAAGAAAGTGTGGAATATAAAGTGAGATCAAGAGTGCGTACTAGCATATGGGAAGAATTGTGTGCAGGATGTATGGCAATGGACTTGCTGCTCATAAGAAAACATGACAAGCTCTGCAAGGGGGCTGTTAGAGTTTACTGAATAATCTTTTCCAGAAAAAAACCTACCTAGCATCTCGAAACCTCAATCAGCTAGGTAGGCTGCACAGCGCGCACTAAGTGCCCTACGAACTCCCCGTCTACCAATGGTTTACAGAAAGCTTTGAGACCTCAGTCACTGCTCTCTCTCTAGCTCAGGTACCATCTTGGGTTATCTCAAGTAGTAAGTCTAGAACTAACCTTGCAGGGAGGAAAACGGAGGGCAGATTAGGTGGCGTCCCTGCCCATGACAGGGAGTTTGGATTAAAATGATCTCTGAGGTCCCTTCCAGCCTAGGCCATTCTGTGATTCGGAAAGGTCCACAGGAGATGGTGAGGTCTTTCTGGCCCTTTTATTTCCGTTATAATAAGACAAAAAACATGCTTTTTGTACAAACGTGCTCCAAAATTGCCTTGCCTAAGAATAGCACCCTACAGCACCGGTTAGTATCTGTAATATTAAACTGATTTCCTTCGTTATGAAAAGAATACCGACTGGAAGTTGGTTTTGCTGTCACATGAACTGTGAATTGCTTATTAATCTGTACAAGAGTAATCGTTACAGTGTAGGAACCAAAATAATTAGCTGCCTTCCGATACAACATAAAAAAAAAACGTACACGAGTTCAAATCATCTGTATGGACAAAATTTAGCTTTTTTAGTAGAGAAGAGATGTCTAGTCAGGTCACATACTATCTGAACAAGTATCCCTTGCCTAAACTACTGATGTCAATATAATGGATTAGGACAGCAGTGTCAAATTCAATTATTCGTTTAGGTCAGACTCATTTTCTTTGATGGCTGTAGGATCATTAGGGGAAGAAACTTGATATGATAATGAAAATAAGTTTTGATATAGGGAATAAACTGATAAATCATCAGAAGATTGTCTTGTGACTAGTTGACACAGTGGCCTATTAGTAGCTTAGTGGCCAGCCTGATGCCTTTTTTGGTGACTAAACATATTTGGAAATTAGAAAAAAAGTCTTACCGACAGATAGGATTTTTCTGTAGCTCTAGAATTACTTATATAACCGACCTTTGGGGTTTGTAAACAAAGAAGCAGTGATGTTACCATTCCTATCAGGAAACAGGAAAACACTGTGAAAAATCATCCACTTATTTTCGGTGTACCAGGTCCATTAAAGGACAACGACCAGGTAAGAGAGGGATGTAGATACTGTCTGGCCATTTTGTGCTGTGGAGAGAACCACCTAGGTTGGGAAAAGTAAGAAGGCTCCCAAACTTCACACCTTAGTCTGTGATGTTTTACCAGATTTTGATTGAGTAGAAGTTTTTTTTGCTGCTGCATGTTTATTACTTCCAATTTTTTGCTTTTAAGAATTCATGTCCTTGTTACTTGCATGCCAGTCTTTCAGCTGGCTAGAAGCTAGGATTTCAGACATGAAGCTCGTGGGAAGAATGAGCAAATCTTTAGCTCTTTCTGAACTGACTATTTTTATATTACTGAAATATTGCTGGTTCACACTATAGCTGAAGTATTGGGGATGGAATTAGCAACCAAGAAGCTATAGCTAATGTGACTTATTTCTTCCTGACTATGGGAAGGCAAGTTGTCTTCACGGTTATTTATGAAATTCACACATGTTTGGGAATTAAGTTACCCTGTTTGGCTTTCCTTTGGCTGTTTCCAGGAACTCGGGAGTGATGAATGCTTTGTGCCCAGCCCTGACACACTGGTTACATATTCCATCTTTTTTTAGTCCTGAAATGACAACTGTTTAACCATCCTAGACAATTCTGCTGCCGAACCAACCGACCCATCATCGTAACAAGGGCTCGCAAATATTCTCGTTTCGCAGAAAGGATGGCAAGGCGCTCTTGTTTGATTCATAGGTTTGAATCCTGTTAGCGTTTGTGTATCTTGGCATTGCATAGCAGAGAAAGTAGAGATGAGGTGACCCAAGAAAGGCTATTGAGAAAGCAAAACAAGAGATAATGCATAGAGTCAAGGTCAAGGAGACGTTGCTGCAAGAATCAGAGATGTTCTCAAGCATGACAAGAATACGTGGAGGAGGAATGGAGGGAGGAGGAGGTAGAAATAGCTGGTGGATGATGTCAGTTTGTCTTTCAGGAATTAGTGGTCTCTTGAGGTGAGGAGTTACAAAGAAGGTGGCTGTACAGAAAGAGCTGAAAGCCATCAGGCTTTCCTGAACAAAGAGTTAATTGCTTGTGAGGAACGCAATGGGGAAGTGTATATACTTTATAGTCAAGGCATATATTTTTCTTGAGTAGTCATTTGCAAACAAAAGGAAGTTTCAAGGGAATCGAAAGAATCTGTGAGTTCAAACTGAATTCAAGACATGGTTTCAGTAAAAATGAAAGAAGAAGGAAATTGAAAACATACTGTGAAATAATAATGGGTTTAGTTTGGTACTGCTAAACTTGTATTTTAAAGTGTTTTGCAATTAACTTTGTAACCTACAAAATAGTATTTTTGTTTTAAAGCTTAACAAAAAGAGCGAAGCTATGTACTATTTTTTGGGTTAGATCAAAAGAAAAATTCAAGTTGGCCCTAACATTCCATTACATAAGGTTTTCTTTCATTTCTCTTAAAGCGGAGGGGAAATACTTCGCTTATCATGCATGAATTGTTTTGCTTGGACACAGCTCTCATCTTAAATCTCTGCATGTAATTGCTTATATGTACCATATGTACCTGTCCAAGTAGGAAAGTCAAGAAAAATGCCTTTTTCTGAAGAGAAAAGGAGGGCCAGAGTGTTGAATTGTACAGAGAACACTAAATGCTCATATATAATATTCTGAGTGCAGTAATAGTTATCAAGTATTTTTCTCAGTCTTCCATGGTACAATAATGTACTTAAGATTGTGAAAAAGTGAAGAAAGAGAGGTCATATTTCTGAGAATTAGGACATACCAGGAAATACTTTAATCCTGCCTTTGTACTGAACTTTTAAACTGTTTAAAAAAAGAAAACTGAATTTCTTTAAAGGAGTGCAGACAGTTCATTCATCACTGCAGATTCTTCTTGGTTTCTGTTTTCTATCTTGAGATGTCAATTGCTTACATGCTGGCAGTAAAGATAGAATTTTCTGTTATGATTTGCGTTTTTTTTCTCTGTGAACTAACATAATTGTTCAGGTCGTGTCTGATGCACTATTGTCATTGAACTGGGGGAAAATTTTTTTTTGGTGAATATATATATAATTGTGAGGAAACCACAGACTCAAAGAAATTATTTGATTTTTATGAGTATTTTACAAGTGTTTATAATGAGTTTCTCCCCAGGGTGTGAACACCTGGTATACAGCTAAGCACAGAGTAGGTGTCATTTGTTGCTAGTCTTAAAGCTATTTTGATTATATCTTCTGGTGGTGAAGGGTCTTTTTACCTTGTCAGATCTGATCAATGTCCAGAGCACTTGTCTGCTCTGGGTTTGGGGCCTCTTGGAAGGGACAGGCAGCATTTACCTGGGAATTCATATGGCAGTTGAAAGAGCTTGATCTGCACCCCATGTTTAACGTAGGAATTTAGCTATTTTAAATGAGGAAGTCACTGTCCAGTGTGTTTTGAATTAATGACTTGATAATTTTTGTGCTGGCTTCTTAATTAGTAGTGGGAAGTAGCAAGGAGAAAATGAAAATATTTCTTGACTTTTTTTTTTGATCTTCTATAGCTTCAGTTTTTTCTTAACAGTAAATACAAGACAACAGATAAATATGCCATTGGAGTTAAACTGAAGTTATAAACTGAGCTTGTACACTCAAAAAGTCAGAACAAATAAAAAATAAAATAAATCTATCAATTTTAATAGAATAGACAAAACTAGATATATTATTTTAACCAATATGATTTCGTGGCAAAAAAAATAGCAATTAAAATATCTTAAATATTTTATTTAAAATGCAGAAAAGCATATCAGCTAAAACATTAGCACTGTTCTATTAAAATTTATGCTTTAATAGCATCTCTCTTCAACTAAGGGAAGCTTTTGTATGGATTACACACAAAACCCTCTTCAATTCTCTTCCTTGTCCCATTTTGACAGTAGCAATGGTGGTAGAATTTGCTCTTCTGATGGAAAAAAATAGGAGAAACTGGAGCTTCTCTGATTTGAAGACTTACTGCCAAGCTAAATGTACATGAAGCAAGAGGGAAAAGAACGAAGCAGGGGAAAATAGTTTCTGTGGCAGATGTTGAAGCCATTTCTTAAATCCACTGCTGTGGTTAGATAGGTGGAACACACTGTCTTTTCAGGCAATTTATTGCAGAATAAGTTTGTTTAATAACCGATGTTGCCTTTCTGATGAGGAGAGCTGTTTGGCTAAGCCATTAAAATTAGACATAAGAGAGAGGAGTATAAAATCATACGAGAAAAATACAGTGTAAAGAGAAGAAACTTGAGGAATAAGGTGTAAAAAGTAGGGCTTATTTAATCTGTTTTTTAGAAAGGCTAAGGCAGGATAGTTAGCAATGTTGCTTGTATCTCGTAACTGCTGTGAAAATATCTCTAAAATTCTAGGGTCACAAAATGATTGTATACCTTGCTCTGTTAGCCCACTCGTTCTTTTACTCCCAAACGCAAAGAACAGTGATGAGAGGCAGAAGAATATCCTCCATGTAGTATGTATTCGTGACTCGTACATTTTGGGTCACTGGAATGACCTTATTTTTACAAGTTGCAATTTTAAGTCATTTGATGCACATAGCAGATGGATATTGATACGTTAAGTTATCTAGGACAAAATATCTAGGACACTTCGAAATACAGACTTAACGCTACTAAAAGCAGACTATTTAAGTAGAAATAGACGTCATTAGCCTTTTTCTCAGACAATTAAAATTTTGCCTAAAATGATCCCAGTATATCAATACATCTAATCTATGGAAATCTCTTAGATTTCTGATAATATTTCTGTATTCCAAATCTTACTGTACAGGTGTTTGTGTCGACTAAACTTAAATTTCCAACATCAAAAATATATTAAGTAAAGGTAAGTAAAATTTCATCTATGTATGTATATCTGCATATTTATAGTGAAGTTGAAGTGTTAATGGAAATATCTTGGCTGGATGAAATGGCTGTTTTTACAAAAGCCATTATACAAATCTAACAGAAATATTCCAAAGCAGAAAGAAAACAAAAACAAACATCCAAATGTTAAATGCCGTCATGAAACCAAATTGCTTACAAAAGCCATTATACAAATCTAACAGAAAAATTCCAAAGCAGAAAGAAAACAAAAACGAACATCCAAATGTTAAATGCCATCATGAAACCAAATTGTAAGAGCCATCGGGGAGGATGGCATTAATCTCCCTCTCAGTTTTCTGTAAACAGATTAGACATTTTCACTTAGAAATTCATTGCCAAGTAAAGTAAGGATGATTCCCAAAGTGCAAATTTAAACTCCTATTGTTATCTGCAAAAAACGTGCTGCAGGTAAGAACTTTAGCTCGATCACACACTGGAACGTGCGGGTTTGCAAAATCGCTCAGACAAAATCTTGCAGTGCGCTCTGGAAACGGCGGTGGAGCCTGGGTCAGAATGGATAGGATAAAAGCTACTTTGTTTAAAATTTTGTGATCGTGAAGAATGAATGGATTTTGGACTGGGAAGGCAAACAGTCAAATAATTTGTATCATCTTTGCAATATGTATGGTACGGCTTCTAACGTTTCTAATGTGTCACAGATGGTCTGGTTGGGTAGGACTGCCAAAAGTGAATGTATGAAATTAATCTCTTTTTCACCATATCGTACCATCTGTTGCCAGTTCATTGCGTCTGTTACTAATAACAAATAATTATTAATAATTGCAATAATTTAATTAATAATTTCCTGCTCCACTTGCAATGATCTTTACTGGGGTTTACTGTTGTAGTCTAATTTCCCTTTTTTGGGGGTGGCCAAACATAAGTCGTGTGTCTCCTCTTAATGCTTAAATGTAAGCTCTAAAAAAGTAGCTTTGTCTGGAAAGTCACTGATGTCACTGAGGCTGAAGAACATTTTAGAGTTTTGCTGGATTTTGATTGTAATGAGTGTACTCGTTATGTGAACATTAGGTAAAGCCTAGCTGCATGAAGCTGATGTTCTCTAACTAGCAATGTCGTCGTGCTAATATTGTTCTTTCAGAGAATTATATTCCACGTGGAAAAGATAAAATTCTCTTTCAGTTTGTTCTCTTTCCACAATGTGTTTCTCCAGTATTCCTTTCTGCTTTCTAATTTTTTTTGTTTCTTTCCACAAATATACGGTTGTCAAATGTACATTCATTTTTATTGTGTGCATTATGGCCTTTTCAGTGCTTTCTGATTATTACCATATAAGTCTTCACCTTCTGTTTGCTAGTCATTGCTTGAAAATCTCTGATACCATAATTTTGTATCAGTGCTACAGGTTTTTAGGCACCTAAAATAATTTATTATGGGTAATAACTACAGTTTTTACATCTTTTTCTTATAAGCATGTTTTCAAACTTAATAAGGCATAGCCGTATTTATAATAGGATGAAAGGTTCCAACAATAACCACAAACACTGTTCCTCCTGATTTGACTTATTTATATACATGTGTTAATCCAATAATTTTCGCCAGGCATATTTAGTGACTTGCTTTATTTCCTTTTAGATTACTTTTGTATTTTTCCTACATGATGCTTTATGTCTGTTTTCTCCTTCTAATACCAAAGTGTTCACAGTCATGTAGGGGGCTGGTTAGCTCAGTGGTTTGAGCGCGGTGCTGGCAACAAGGACCAACACTGAGGTCGTGGCTTTGATTCCCACTCGGTCCCCTTGTGTTGCCAGGTCTAGTCGAGAGGTGGCGTCCCTGCCCAAAAGAGGGAGGTTGGACTAGATGATCTCTAAGGTCCCTTCCAGCCTAGGCCATTCTAGGATTCTGTGTCAAACTGTGAGATAGGTTAAACCACTGCTGGGCTAGAGAGACGAAAAAAAGAGTAGTCCCCTGCTTCCTCCCTGGCTGTGCAGCAGCCACCACTCCAGTGAGTACAGCCATTACCTCTGCTTTTTTATTCTGGTACAAGGAATGCCCAGGATTGAACCTTTAGCTCATACTTTATTGTCTTTTATGCATTCATGATCTATTACTGTGTATGGTTTCCAGTGTATGAGCGTTGTTTACTTTTGGCATATATTAAAAAGTGGTCTGATTGATGTCGTGTGAAACCAGAAAATGATTCTTCTTTGACAGCAGCATCTGCTCCTTTTTGTGATAAATATTTACAATCAGGAGTCATAATCCCATAAAAGAACTTTAAAAAAACAACCCCACAATGATTATTAATTTTGTAGTATATTCGGTGCAGTTTACTTTATCATAATCAAACCCATGTGTTTGAGGCTAGGATGAAGGAAATGCTGAAGTCATGTATCGGCTATTATGTCTGAAGTTTCCCTTTCTCTCCTCCCCAACACCTGAATTCAGCTTGTAACTTGGGAAATGACCTGCAGGTTTACATCTGGGTGGAAGTTCTTGCATCAGAAGTAGGAGTTCTGAGTTTGAATTTAGAAGTTCCCAAAGAGAGTTTTCCTGGGATGGTACTTTCTAACCTTCTGCATTAAATCTATCCTCAGTGTAAATGCTTGCTTTTAAAAATCCACTTTACATGGCCTAGATATGCTGCAGGAAGGGATCCCATGTATTAATTGCACAGAAACCAACATGCTAGTGAGCGTTGCAGGTGGGTTTTGCATGGACTTTTGCCTCTTTTTTGCAACAGTATTGCTCTTGTTTTGCTGGAGTAGTCACAGCCCAGCCATGGCGTGCAGGTCATCAGCAGTTCTGAGTCAGTGAGAAGCTTCAGCTGGGAGAGCCAAAAGCTGGGACAGCTGCCCCAAGTTGGCTACAGGTGTGTCGCATCCCATAATAGTCACCTTCCTTATAAAGGGGGAAGTTCTCTCAAGTGTTACTTTCCTTGAGGTGGTTGCTCACCATTCTGCTCTCCTGTTCATCGTGACCACCGTGCGTTTTCGCTGGGCTGAGTATAACTTTGAATATTTTATATTGGCATTAGTGTTTATATTGGTTTTGCTGGTTTGTTACATCTGTTCTCATTTCGACCTCTGGGTCTCCTCTTTTTCCTGATCCCCCTTTTTGACAGGGGAGGGCTGACTGGGTGATGGAAGTTTAGCCCCAGCTGCAGTAGTTTAGCCCCACGTATGGGCTAAATGGAGACAAGTATATAACGTTTTGATGTGGTTTCCTAGGAATGATGCTACCAAAAAATAAGATGGGAAATGGGTGTTCCCTAGAAGACTCAACAATTCTTTTTTTGCTTTTGTGAACAATATTAGAAATTTTCATACTAGTTTACAAGGATAGTTAAATCTTGCCCACTGCTCCAAAATGCTTTTTCTATGAATGTAAGTTCGTATTTGGCAGTATATTGGCAGTGAAGATCCTCAAGCCAGCGTAGACTTAGCAAGGTGACAAATTAAATTATTAATCTCTTTGTCTTTGCAAGCCGCTGTCTTTAAGAAAAAGTTCTGTAAACTTCTGTAATGGAGGTCTCAGTTTAATTATTAGCATCATATGTTTGTATATTGTGCCTTTCTGTATAGAACAGTTTCTAAACCTTGAGCTTTTCTACTTTAAGATACATCATGGTAACAAATGATATACTGATCATACAGTATATGAAATAAATACATGCATCAAAAATATTCTTCAGATAGTTCCTAGAATATAAAATATTGTAGAGCTGTATCTAAGTGAAATCTTGCTCTTATGTGACACTGCAAGACTCTTTCAAAATCAATTATTTATCTCTCTCCTATTCTGTAATAATCGAGTGTGGTCATCCGTGCCTATCATGGATTATTTCTTGAAATTCAATATGGACTTTATTTTAGAAACAAAACAGCAAATAGCGTAGCAGGTTTTTGTAGTATTGGCACTACATACAGTTTGTGAAGACTCAGCAGTATGGGGGGTTTTTGTTTGTTAGTTGGAGTTTTTTTTAAAAAAAAAAAGTGGCAGAAGAATAATTTTCATATCAATAGGGATCTTCCTGTTTATTTCAATCAGCTCTGGATTGTTCCCATCTGTGTACCATGCTGAGGACTCTAGAACATTCTGGATGTCTAATTACAAGGGAATACAAAGCAGAAGTTTTTAATTTTTTTTATAATATGTGTGCTTCTACATCTACAGCTTGTGTGTTGCATTTATTTTCAGAAGTGTCACTGTGTCGGCACGGGAAAACGTGCCTTATGTATTCAGTCATACTATTTTAACATTGCCAATGTTAGCTTTCTTTTCTCCCTTAGACCTTGATAGAGTAAAGCAGGAGTTTGATTTTCAGCCTTGATGGCAAGACCAGACAGTCCAATCATGGACAGAAATCTGTATGTGTTCAGTAGACTGCTTAGCATCCAGTCAAGGGAAGTGAATGGGAATATTATTTAATAGGATTTTTTTAAACTTTGAGACTGAAACAGAATATAATTCATAGCAATATTTATTTAAAATAACATTTTCAAGCCAGGTAAAAATATCAAGCAATAGACTGTGACCTGTAAATAAAAATGTAACTTAACGGAGCCACCTAAAACCCTGTAACATGGCAGTCTGCTGGCAATTTGAGCTTTTGTGGAGACATCTGGAAACCTGATGTTTTCTGTAGTTTTGTGTGGTTTGTTGCTCATATGATTTGATTCAGACCAGAGATGCCCTGGAAATTCATCATTTTTGTTTGTTCCGTGGACGTGGATGAATAGTTTTCTGCATTCTGAGGGCTGTTTTGTAAATCCAAGTGCTCCCTGTCTTCTGCTCTGCCTCTGTACTTCACTGCGGGCCAGGTCTTCAACAACTCTGCACCTGGCTGACAGAACTCTCGTACACAGATATAGGGATAGATCTAGATATATCCAGCATCCTCAGGGTTCAGCTCATGGAAAAGTCAGAATTATGACTGTACCATAATCACTTCACCTGCACTCAATTTTTGATTATTTTTTTTTCCACACAGTCTTATTTGGTTGCTTTAATAGCTGAGCTGTTTTCTTACTATTTGTTTTTCCTCTAGAAAAATACATAGCTGGTTCTCAGTGCACTTCTCATTTTTAGCTGTACTGTGTTTTAATCTGTTTCATGCTTGCTGCAAATAGGAATATAACCTTTGCCTTCATAAAGCATGATATTTAATTTGTCATTCTCAGCTCCTACTGAGATCATGCCCTGCATAGAAGTATTCTGCTAACGTTACAACTAGCAGGCTTGCAGCAGAGTCTTACCAATACTAATTACACGTGTTCTAATTTTGTGACTTGATGTGAAGCAGACCTGACAGTAAACACTAAACTAACTGCTTTGTCATTGTATAATAATTAAGTTGCTGAGTATTGAAATGAAGTTTAGTATGAAAATGCATTTTAATCTTGGAGTTTAATGGAAAGATATGAGTTATTCTTGGAATGCTCTTTAGGGTAGCAGCATTGGCTTTTGTTTCAGCTGAATGTTCTTAACCCATCTCAAGATGGGGCCGGTTAGCTCAGTCAGTTGAGCATGACTCTGACAACGCCAAGGTCGCGGGTTCGATTCCCGTTCGGTCCCCACGTGTTGCCTGATTTAGTCAACAGGTGGTGACCCTGGTGACAGGGAGGCTGGATTAAAAATTATCTCTAAGGTCCCTTCCAGCCTAGGCCATTCTATGATTCTGTGAAGATGGTGTCTACCCAATGTAGTCATCTGGACTTCTTCATGATACAACGTGAGATACACCTGCCTCCTGCAGGGCATTCATTTTACTTTAGACATTTATTTTGAGATGTGCTTATCCCTCTGCGGATACCAGTATTATGACTAATTCAGAACAGATACTTCTAGTTTGCTACAGTTAAATTAACATTGGGAACTGTCATCTAGATTTATATATGCATTTTCCAGTTGTATGTATACAAAGCTTTGTACAATGTGGACTCCTTGTCAGCTTGCCCACTGGGGTACTCAAGTTACTCAGGTGATGTTCAAACGATCTGCCGCTGTTTGAAAGATTCTTGCTAGAGGCGCTGCTCTTTGGCTGCAAAGTGTGGCAACTGCACAGAAATTTGGTTGGTTGTCAAGGGAAAGGAGGTCCGGTTTTGGCATATGAAAAAGCAAGCAGAAAGAAATAATATTTCAAAACTTCTCAATAGAAAATAGGTTTGCTGGTGGATTTGAATTGATGTTGCCATTTGCTTTTTCCTGGGAGTTTTAGTGTTGCTTTAGTGTTGCTCGTGGCTGTTTTCTGTGTTCAGTCCTGTATGTATGTTCATTACCATTGAAATGTTTGATGAAAGGGAATATTGACTCACTCAGAATGAAAAAAAAGTTTAGTGCTTTTCCAGCTTCCTATACTTGTTTTATTTGGAAGGACTAATTCAGTTATTCATAACTTAGTTCTTTAGACTCCCCACCAAAATAACAGATAAATATTAGTAATCAAATAGCTTTTTCATGAGAGGTTTTTCATGTGGTTTCACTGCAGTTTTATAGATGTTTCCTTGTACATAATTTTATCCTATGTTAAAACACATTTTTAAAATATTGGGCAACAAAACAAATTCTAGCCCCACTCTATTTCAGTCTGTGGTGGGGAGGTGTATTGCTCATATGTTAATGTAGAATTTTATTTGATATATTTTGCTTTTATGCCAAGTGGGAGCAAATTGCTATCTTGTTCCATGATAATCTGTCCTGGGTGTTTTATTGCTAATCTACCAAAATTCCTCACTCCAAGGCCAAAAAAAAACCAGAAATGGGAGAGGAGAGAAAAGTCAGTAAAGAAATTTCATTGAAACAATATAAGGAACTTCCAAGAGAATAACATTTGTAATAAAAATGAACAAAACTAAAACCGGCATTTATGAGAGAGAGAAAAAAATGCCTATAATCAACACTTGCTGGACTTGCATATCAGAAAACTCTCTGGGAAATTGCAAGGACAGATACAGCCCAGATCTTGCATTTCGGTGCTTCATCTTTCTTGTCACAAGAAAATACACAAATCATCACTTTGCCCTTTTGTGAGATTAAGGCACCTTTGCCTAAGCTTTGGTTCTAACTGCAAGGCAACTGTCTTGCCTGAACCATTGCAAGAGCACTTGGCATACGGCTGCGTCGTGTCAGTAGTGACGGGCTGAGCGTTACTCGGAACTAAGCCCAGCCGCCCCCAGCCCCTCTGGTATCTGAGGACAAGCTGGAACACAAGGGCTTTACTCGGAACTAACCCCAGCCGCCCCCAGCCCCTCTGGTATCTGAGGACAAGCTGGAACACAAGGGGGTTTAGCTTCTGCCAGACTGATTTGCCTCTTTATCCACAGAGTTTGGCCATGTGAGTTTTTGCAACAGCAATTATTGCTTCTTTTAACGTGACAGAAATTGACGCCTCCCTTTTTGCAACAGAAATTGTTGCCTCTTGTCCGCAATGGGAATTGTGGCCTTTCTCTCTTTTAACGCAACACCATTGCTGACTTAAAAGTTTTTATTTCTTCATTTTCCTTGCTTTGGTGCTGGTTTAGATGTATTTTCTAAATAGCTACTGTTGCTTGTTAATTATTTAACTGTTTTAGGTGTCTGTTGGGACTGTTCAGCCTGGAAAAGAGAATGTTCTGGGGAGACCTTCTAGAGACCTTCCAGTGCCTGAAGGAAGCAACAGCCAAGCTGGGGAGGGACTGTTCACAAGGGCAGGTAGCGGTAGGACAAGGCACGGTAGTTTTCAACTACAGCAGAGTAGATGTAGATTAGACATGAGGAAGAAATTCTTCCGTGGGAGGTGACGCTGCGACAGATTGCCCAGGGAGGTTTTGGATGCCCCCTCCCTAGAAATGTCAAATACCAGGCTGGACGGGGCTTTGAGCAGCGTGGTGTGGTGGGAGGTGTCCCCGCACAGGGTTTGGAACTAGATGATCTTTAAGGTCCCTTCCAACCCAAAAACCCCAATAATTCTATGAAGTAGCTACTTAAATGAAAGGAAAACATGATGTGCTTTGAATTACCTTTATGATAGACGTAAGGTAGCATACTTGATTTACCTATAAATTAAGCTGCAGAGTGATTGCTGCCTGCTTGATATGGCTAATAGAATTGTGGATCTGGAAACCCAAACACTATGATTCAGCCTATTAGTTTTTTTCAGTAATACTGGCTATTCTTGACATATTGACAGTATGAAGATTAAACTATTAAGGTCAAAATAAATTCTTTAATGAGTAAGTTTTCTACAAATTATTTCATGCTTAAAAGGATTCACTTTCTGAAGTGTCAGAAAACAGACAGTTCTAGTTTGCACAGTTCCCATTTCCATATAACCCTTCATTACTCACAAGTTGCCAAATTAATAAAAAACTTTTTTTTTAGTCTGAATTAAATTTGTAGGAAAAAGTTTTTCACCTTTCAAATGACTTTCAGAATAAATTAATAGCAATGACCTATTATGCAGGATTATTTATTTTTCAGAAAAACCTCTCTAACATAACCTGCTATATAATATTATTTTAATGTTAGTAAATAGTATTATTACTATTGTTAACTGTTACTCATTATTTTAGTATGATACTAAGTTTTGCTGCTATACTAACCTGAATGTCCCTGTGTCATCTCTTCAGGTACTTAAAAGCGTTTGTATTTGCTAGAACAATTCTTTCCCTTCATAATTATTATATTCTTCAACACAAATACATATGTCCATGGTCAGCTTGGGGCAGGTGTCCTGGCTGGGCACCCGCTTGCCTCTCCCTGCAGCGGCAGAGTGGGTGACACAGAAGGTCTGCAGCTGCGCAAGTGCTGCTCAGCAATAGCCAAAACGCTGGCATGTTACTAACACCATTATAATTGGAAATCCAGGATAAGGTGCCGTAGCGATAGCGATGAAGAAGATGAACTCCACTCTCTGCCAGCAGACCCAGTACGCTGTGCTCTAACTTGTAGTGGGATGGTGTTTGTTTTGAAGCCTTTACTTTGTATGCAGAGTACATAACTGACAAGTTTCATAGGTGCATTTTCAATATTAGGGAAGGAAAAAAACCACAAAGGAATAAGCTAAGGTTGAATGTGCAAAGTAAGTTTACCTTGACATGTAATACAGAAGTTCTTTGTTACTACTCTGAATGAGAATGGTAATTTGGTCCTTTACTGAGGAAATTCTAATTTTTAGATTTTGCAACAAATATCTCGCGTATTATGCAAAACTCATGATATTGTTCTTTGAGCAATTGTTGTGTCTCCTTGAAATTACACTTCTGAAATGAGTTTTTGTCTTGTTTTGCTGGAAGTCGAACATTTGGTTCCCCTATTCTCGAGGCATTCTTTGAATACACTTTGCCAGTTTCTCATAGTTTCATTGAAATACTGTTCACATACTTAATGTTTGTTTCTGACATTTCAAAAACCACTCTGAATATTGTCATTGTAAAAGAAGTTTTGCATGCTTATTTGTGCGCTTGTACTAGCACCAAATGAAAATACCTCTGAGTTTTTGCAGATCGTCTTATTCTTTCTTACTCCTGTGTGAGATAATTTACATATACAACTTCAAAATGATTTATAGAGAGAATAGGGTTTATAACCTCTTTTTTGCAAGAAGAAACTATTTAGTACTTCCTGATGTAGTATGACTTCTACCATCTGATAAAACCTCAGTCTGCATATAGAGGCCAAGGCTGAGTTTTGTGAGTGTGATGCTGCGAGCGTAACTTTTTCTCTTCAGTTTAGATTTCTTGGGTCTAAGTGAGCTACACAACCGAGGCAACTGTTTATAGATGCAGAATTTCAACAACAGTAATTTTCATCACGAGGAAATTGTAGCGAAAACCTTGACCTGAAAAACACATTTTAAATAACCATTAGGAAACAAAGACTTCTCTTTGGCTGATACAGCCATTCCTGTATTTATGTTGTGCTTTAGTGGCAGGAACACTGTGCGGCGGGTGGAAGGTGAGGGAAGATATATGTTCTTTTTTGCGCACGGTAGTGAATAAGACTGATTTTTCACCTGCTCTTCTAGCTACTGATGACTTTCAGTTGTATGTCCACACTGAATTAACAATAATAATCATGATCATTTTGTGCTCTTCTACCCTTTAACTTCTGCTGGCTTCTAGCTCTTTTCATTTTCCATGTCTCCCTCATTTGCTCTAGAGGTAGGAACTGTTCCGTGATGAGAGGCAACTTGAATAATCTTCTGACTGACACTCATACATTTGCTGACTCTTTTTCCTCTTTCACTGTAAAAACTTCTGTGGGTTTTGCTTTTAGTTCAACTTCACAAAATCATAAATCATAGAACAATTCAGGTTGGAAAAGACCCTTGGGATCATCGAGTCCAACCATTAACCCTACACTACAAGTTCACCCCTAAACCATATCACCCAACACCACATCTAAACGACACTTAAATGCTTATCTTGTAAAAGGAGCAACGGATAAGAACGCTGTGAAAAAAAAATGGGATGCGTTATAGCTTTTAGGAGAACAGGTGTTTTAATCATTTAAGTCTGCAATCTGTAGAAATACGAATTTTAACCTCCCCTTTGAGAAAAGAATCAGGAATTGTTTTGTTTTATTGGGTTATATTTTATTGATTGTTCCCAGTTTTCTTCACATCTAGATTTTATTGTAATATTTATTAAAAATACTAATAAGTGAAATATTTTCCACCTAAATAGGCCAACACTTGAAAACTGGCAGCAATTGGCTAAAAATATATCAACAGCACTGTTGTCTTGTGATAACTCCTCACCTACATGGAAATCTGAGAACCAAATAAAGTGATTTTCCCTATCTTGTTCTTCCGTAAATATATTTTATCCAAAAAATCATTCTTTTGTGCATAGCAGGAGTCCTGGGTCTGGAACCATCCGTGTGGAGTGCTAGTTCTGATAGATATTTTAGTAAGTTGAACCAAGTTCAAGGATGATTGGAAGGATAAAGTGGTGGTATTTGATCAGAAAATATAGATATGTGTATCAATGCATGTAAATAAGAATCATCTCCCCCATGCTGGTGCAGCAAATTGCGCAACAGTGCAATTGCATAATTTACATGATGAAGACAGAATTGAGGCTGCTACTGAGGGGTGCCATCAAAATGCTGTACTAAAGATACAGAAATAGAAAAATGCTGGAAAAGTAATAGCAGTAGAAATCCTTATTTTGTTCCATAAGGGGAAAAACCACCATTAAAAAAGGGGAGTAATTATGTTAAGAAAATCATATATCATCATGAAGACACTAAGAGTATTCATAAGATAGGAGACGATTCTGTGTTTCGTAGATATTTAGAAATTTTGTGAATATGCTGATTGCTAATCAATGATTTAACATAATTTTAACTTTCAAACATAGGAGTTGCATACAAGACTGGACCTTTGGTCTCTTCAGTCATTTTGTGGTGAAGGTCTGAGATACAAGGCATTATTAGTAGAAGTAGATTTATATCCTTTCAATTTTCTGTCCCAAGACTTAATTTCTTTTTTTTCATTGTTATTTTGTTTTACAGATCCTTGCTCTGTCTAATTGACCATTGTTAAGAAAAAAATTTCTTCCTGTTGCTATACATGAATTTGCACCAAACCTTAAATGACTTATTTTCTAAATACAACTGTTCTTTAGCAATTTCTTGATTAAAAAGATTTAAAAATAAATGAGTGTAAATAAGTGAAGTTATACATGTATTGACAGTCTTAGTTCATAGTAAAAATTCACTGTGACTGGCCTGGTATTTGTTGAACAATAACTTCTGTTAAGTACAATGAAAAAAAAATACACCTTCTGTTGATATTTAGTTGAGGTGCTCCAGTGTAATTATTTTAATAATACTCATTTTAATGCAGGCTGGCATTATTGCACTGTTCCTCTTGCGTAGTAAATGACTAGTAGCTTACCCTGAACAGTCAGGAGTTATTTGTTTTACCCTTACTTATGTGCATTATTGGAATCCTCACTAGCGGTGCTTCCTTAGTTCAAAGGAGAAGCTGTTCTGCTTTGTGACCATATTTTCTTACGGCCTTGCTTTACCAGTCTTCCTCTCCAATGTCCTCGCTGTGACAGGCTCTAAAGGAGTATCTGGCATCTTTCTCGTCTTGCAAATGAAGCAAGTGGATGTTGAATGCCAGAAACAGTCACCTTGGTTTTTTAATGAGTACTTTACTATTGTATTTTTGGAAGTCAAAGTATAAACCATTGTAATTGTTGATTTTAGGGGTGATGTAGCAGCATAAACCAGTTGAGAATATTATGTTAAGAGTTGTGGTAGTTACTCATTCAGTACACCTGCTAGAAGTTCCAAGACCGTTTCTATATAAGCAAATGGGAAAAGGAGTGAGCGCCTGGTAGGGTCCACCATGGCAAGATCAAAGAAATCCACATTAGCTCTTATTTTTGCTTTTTGTGGCAATGTAACTTCCTAATTTTAGTTACATGCCAATTTTGTTTGGGGGACTCTGTAAAAATTCTCTGCTGTGATTGAAAAATCCATTTTAGTCCTGAAGAGGCTTACAGTGTCTTTTTAGTGGAAATATCTCAGTTAGCTGATGCTAATACTGAGTCAGCTAACGAGTACTCGCAAAGGATGAAACTACTGATTCTGTGCAGAAGGGAGTTACTAATATTAGGATTAAGGGAATCTGATGCAAGCAAATACATATAAGAAAGCCTGTTCTTTTGTTAATTTCAACAAAGCAATCTCTTGGTGAATAGAGTAGGAAGATTTAGAGCTGAAGAGTTCAGTCTTTCTTTACTTCAAGCACTTATAAATATGCAGTATGCTACAAAGACTTGAACTGTAAAGAGAAGGTGATAAAATGTATTTTGTACAATTTTCTCCTTCTTGTATTATTGCACCTTTCTCAGCAGATTATTTATTATGTTAGTTCTTAATAAATAATTGACGGAGAACTGATAATACAAAATTTAGTGAATGTGTTGAGTGTTTTATTGTAACATTAATATGCTGCAGGTGTGCTTTACTGGTCAATTAACATGCACCTCAAGGTGTGGTATGATATATGAGGCTGTTGGTTGTGTGCTGTGTGAGGTTTGGATTAGCAGGCTGCTAAAACACATCCTGGAGGGTCTTAATGGTGTTGTACAGTGAGGAAAGCTGCCCCGTGTAGAAATTGCACTGTGGTTTAGATATGCAAGCAAACTTTAAATGAGGAAGCGTGAGTTCTGGAAATAGGCTAACAATAGCAACGTGGGTCTTCTATGTAAGTTAATTTACTCTGCTATTTGGGAGAAGGTGGTTTCCATTAATTTCTCAGCTTTCCTGGAAAAGTTATAAAAGTTTGTCTCCCTCATACTTTATTTACAAGGTCATGCGTATGACAAGCCTACTTGTTACCTCCGTAATGCTGCTCTTAATCAGGCAATGGTGTGAAGTCAGCCCCGAAAATTTAAATTGTATTTAAGCTCCTTTAAAAACTCGTCATCTAGTAATAGTTTTAATTATACAAAATAGCAAAGTGTTCTGGGTGTAGGTTGCTTTGGGAATTTTTTGGAGGTTGGGGTCTTTGTTTTTGTCTTTATGTACTACTTGTTGCTTACTCTGTACCTTTTGGAAAGGCTGACTTACACAGTATCCCTTGACTATCATTAGTCTCTTCTTTCCTTCTCTCTTGTCTTATTTTCATTCCATGCACAACAGAAGATGAGTAGCTTTAGGCTCACTTTTTGAGTAGAGTGGTTGCAAGGGAAAATGGAAAACTGCAGCGGTCAATGTCTGTGTATTCCTAGGTGAAGCTGTCTTAACTGCATGCAAAGGGCAGAGAGCTCCAAGAGCAAAAGGATGTCTGCAATAGATCTGGCCAAGAGTCCAGGTGACCCTGGAGAAATCAGAAAAGACAACTGGCAGGAGCAGATGCTTGAAGGAAAAGTGTAAAAGCAGAGGAAGCATACTGCTATGTCTCTAGGTATGGCTCTTCTTGTTTTTGTCTGCAGTATGTGAACTTCCTTTTGTGTAAGAGATTTTTAATCTTTCTGCATATTAACATCCAGCCTGTCCTTTTGGAATCTGTTCAATCATTTGAATTCGGAATTGTAGGGGAAAATTTGATTTACATCTGTGCTCTTTATTTCAAATCTGCTGCCACATGTTTTCATTGCACACCCTATGGGTCTTGTGCTACAAGGTGTGATGAATTATCAGTCTATATTCAGTCATCCTCTACTCCCTCAACTGTTGAAGAAGCCTCAGCTGTTTTCTGCTTTAAGCAAATGCTGTCACTTCATTCTTTTCAAGTAGTTATGAGTATCTTACATACCAGGATCTCTGGTGTGAAATTCTATGCAGTGCTCCTGAGTTTCTCCCTCAGGTTTTTAACTTCTACTTATTCCTGGCTTGTTTGACTTGACTTCTGCCACTTTATGAGCATACAAAGGAAGTTTCCCTCTTACCTCACACTAAACCTATCTTTATTCTCTGGTAGAAAGTAGCGTTCTTGGAATCCGGGTGTTATGTGCATGAGCTTCATTCAAGGTGTAGCTGACTCCTTTGAAGAACACTTTTAGGTTTTAAAACATGATTTTTGTCTGCAAACATCAGGCTGGCTTTTTGCCCTTTACATTTCGCCGTGTCAGTAAATTTTTTAACATATCCAACCAATTTGGCCAGTACGGAGTCATGTTTATTCATTAGGATTTCTACATATTTTGACTAGAAACTTTTCAAGCCACTGGTACCATCTTTGCCATGTTCAAGTGATACCATATTGCTGTGCTCAGCTGCAGATGAGAATGTGCAGGAGACACTCACCAGATGTTCTGACAGTCTGCACTGGACATTGCTGGAGCAAAATAATGGAAAGATCATGAAACACAGTTTTATAATCTTTTTCTCTGGAGGCAGTCCCCAGAATTTCCTGTCTGCTTTAGAACAGAACGGGTAGCGCCATTGACATGGGAAAGGAAGAAGGTTCATTTCCAGGGAAATCTCTTCCCTCCCGTTCAAAGTGATCACTGAAGGAGAGGCACCGCGTTTGCAGTTCAGCCCGCCTGCTTAAAGCTGTTTCCTTCTGTGCTGCAAAGGCAAATGGAGTACTTAGAGACATTTTTACTTCAGCAGCTGATTACCTGATTAAATGCTATACGTGACTAAATACATGACTAAATGCTGTAAAAAGTGTTTAAGATCATTAGTGGTAACAAGGCTTGCAGAAGAACAGTAGCATGTAAAATAAAAAGAATCCCCTGTCCCCTTCCTCACCCACTCCCCACAAACTCTTCTGTGAAGAGGCAGGTTGAAAATGAAAATTGTGAAACAAGAAACTAGACCAGTATTGAAGCAGTATGGCTTGCAGGGTTTCTAGCATAAGCCAACAAGCAAAATAATGACTGTTAATGTAAACTGTTTTTTCCCTTTGTGTGAGAGGTCCAGAACATACATTTTATTGCTATGACTGATGTATAGAACTGGACTCTACATGGCGATTTTTCTGGTTTGATTACTCTTACTTTGCCCTGGGCATACTGAAATCAATGGAATTATTTAGCAAAAAGAACTTCTGAGTAGAAACCAAGGGAACCTGGTCCTGGAATGTGGATAGGAATACTACCTGGCAGTTTCAGTGCATGTAAGGCTGGGTCCT
>NW_009713030.1:84216-102269 GCF_000703405.1 Apaloderma vittatum | reverse complement strand
AAATTAAGGTATTTGGAGGGAAAACAAGTGCCTCAAGGTTCAGTTGGATGTGGCTGGTTGTGGGCTGTGCAAGGCTGTGCTCACCTACTGAGCCCCGAATTCCTGCGGCTGCTGCGCTTCTTCAGTCTCAGTTCTGACTCCAGGCACGAAGTCAGTTTCTTTTATTTATTTATTTACATGTTTATTTAGATTTGCATGTTGTTTGGCCTTTCTGCGAGGTAGTCATGTTTGCACAGTTTCTGGTAGTGATCCAAGTTGTGTATGTGTGACCACCAATGGGGGGAAGCTGACCTCGCCAAACTGTGTGTCGTTTGCCCTCGCTGTCAAAGGTTTTGTTATTGGCTGGCTGAAATTAACAGACTGTCTAGAACACAAAACTCTCTTACGAGTCATCTGAGTTACTCAGTTCTTCAAGATTAAAGCTCTACTCAGATAAAAAAAAAATGTTATGTTCAGATGATTGTTTGATGGGGGGTGAAGATGCCTATGTGCCACAACACGGTGCTATATAAGGAAGTACTCCTGGTAGAAAAAGAACTTGCTGCTGAATGTTCTTACAAATCATGTTGTGACTGTCTAACTTTTAAATGGAAAATGTTGTTGATAATATATTGGGCAGGCAAGAACTTTTTCTAGCTGAAGACTGTCTGAAAGATGAAAGGACATGATGGGAAGGAGGCTTAGCAAGGGAATGTGAAATCTAGACAGGATATACCAATGCTGCTCTTGACTACAGATGAGCCGAAGTTGTTTATAGCAGATACCTCTGAGCAAAAAGTTTTTTGAGGAAGGCTGGTATTTTGCCTGTCAGAGCTGCTTCAGGTCTAGTGATTATCAACATCTTAGCTGCTTCAATTCCCTGATGAACTGCCTTGAAAACACGAGTTTTGTAAATCACTCACGACACTCTACTACAAAGCCCCGATGATCGGCAATGCGGTGACCACATTTATGGGAAGAAAAGACGTCGTTCCTGGGAATAATGCGGGAACGTATCAACTCCACACATCTTGATTGCAGGCTCTGCAGGTAGCCAAGGTTTCTCTGGCTTACTCCTTGACCTTCACCTTCGCTTTCACAGACTGCAAACTTCTCAGACACATCCGTAGTGTGAACTGCATCTTAATGGCTAGGCTGCCTGATGGAGAGATTTCCTTCCCTTCCTAATTGGGTGATACCTATAGCTCTGTCATCCAGGATCATAAAGTTGCTTCCTGTTTGCAGTTGTGTAGTATCTTTGGGGAAAGTATGTCAGTTTATAACAATGAAAAGTGACTTTATGGTGCCAGATATAATATTCTACAAATATTCTGCCGCTTTTGACAAATGTTAAGTTGTGCTACTTTTGCTTCAATTTCTGTTTTATCTCATCTCTATGTACTCTCTTAAACCTGCAATAATTTTTGCAACCTATTAATGAATAATAAATAATAAGTTCAGTCCAGGTTTCTTTCATAGTGTGCTTTCCTAAGGAGAGGGCATGGACTAGAGGGCAAGTCGGATGCCTTCATTAGGCACGTATCTTCACCGTGGTAGGAAGGACCAAATAACAGATCCCAAATTGGTCTGTTCCCCACTTCCTCCCCTCCAGCACCCTTCCCACGTGACACGCACTCTGTAGCAGTGATCAGTTTGGTGCTGTGTGCATTGGGTGTGTTATAGCCCTTGCCCAATCTGCTCTCTGCAGTCTATTTATATTTGTGTGTTTGTGCTAATTTTTAATATTAAAATAGAAACAGTAGTTAGTTAATTGAATGTGCAGGTTTTGGGTTGTTTGGGGTTTTTTTTGCTTCAAATTCATGTGCTGCTCTGCATGTGTTTTGACTGGTTGTGACTCTACAGCTGTAAATGCTAGTAATCTGAGAAATGAGATTTTGCTGTAATTCCTATCTGTCAAACCCACCCTCAGAACCTCGTAAGGAGATACAAAAAAATGATGGCATTTGGACAAGGCAGAAGAAGAACTGGGCCTTCTAAATCATGTTCATGCTGCAGTAAAATTAGGCTGCTTTGTTTTGGTAGTTTGATTCTGGTAACTTGAAAAACCCCGGGAAGCAGTTAGTTATTTCCACTATTTTCATTTTTATACAACATCTACCATTGAAATTCCTGCAGCAGTTGGATATGTTGCTTTGCCTTTTTGTACTGGTTTTGACTGGCATAATTTTCTTCATAGTACCTTGGGTAGAGCTGTGCTTCCGATTTGTGATCAAGAGTGGTTTAATCATGTGGGGATGTGTTTTGTTACTGCTGAGCGGGGCTTACACGGAGTCAAGGCTGTTCCTGCTCCTGAGCCCACCCCAGCAGTGAGCAGGCTGGGGGCACACAAGCAGTTGGGAGGGGACACAGCAGGGACAGCTGCCCCTGGACTGCCCAAAGGGATGTCCTATAGCATGTGACATCCTGCTTGGCAATAAAAGCGGATAAAAAGGAGTAAGAGCGGGGTGCTCAGAATTACAGCATTTGAATTCCCAAACAACAGTTATGTGTGATGAAACCCTGCTTTCCTGGAGCTATCTGAACACCTGCCTGCTGGTGGCAAGTGGTGAATAAATTTATTTGCTTTGCTGACATGTGCAGCTTTTGCTGTTCCTATTAAACTGTCCTTTACCGCAGTTCATGTGTTTTCTCACCCCTACTCTTCCAATTTTTTCCCCTGTCCCGCTGGGCAGGAGTGAGTGAGTGGATGTGTGGGGCTGAGCTTCCTACTGGAGTTAAACCACAACAGTTTTATAAATTCTCTTCCCTGGTCACAAGCTGGAAAGAACAGCAGCTGCCTCCTTTGTAAGATGCTGTGAGATCTGTTGATGAAGACTGTGTATTAGTGGTAGATATTACTGTTCAGTTCATGACTGTGTGCATCAGAGGCCAGGAGGCTATATGACCTAAACAATGTTGTTCCCACTGTTAAGAAATTTGTTTCCCACTACTTCTATTATTGTTTCTACAAACTAACATAAAAGAATAAAAATTTTGGGCGATGCCTTGGTTAGCTCTGCCAAATTCCATTCTAGGGATGAAAATGCTGCTGCGCTTCCTGTCTAAATTAGGAAAGGAAAAACATCAGTTTTACATTCTTGCACCATCTATTACCAAACTGTGGTATGATCACATATGCCAGATTTCAACATACTATTGTCAAGACATTGGATATCAAGGGACATTATGTGCATTACAGTAGCTGTCAGTTCAGTAAACCCAAGGACTAACAAAAGGCAATGCAGTGAAAAAGCTATATGGATTAATCTGTATCATCTTAATTTTAATTTTTAATTTTTTACATCTAACACTTGTCATTATTTTTAAGTGATACTGTTGCTACTGGATCAATTTTACTTTGAAAGCCACGATCAAATTGTGTAGGTCAATATGAAAAGATTTGTCAAATCTAGACTATTGGCAGGAAACTATATTTAGAAGTAACCTATTGTCTTGTAAGCTATCATCTTACAGGTGGTTTGTCACATTTACTTGCTGTAATTTTCTGTGTAAGAGATATTGGGAAACAAATGTAGACTATCAATCTGCCATTACTGTGAAAGTTCTTTGGCATCAGCATTGAGCTTTAAATTATCTGCTCTCCAAAGGATACTGGATCACACTTCGTTTTCATAGACCAAGACTTTAAAATTCTTTGGATGGGGGCAGAGTAGAGATGTGTTTGTTATTTTTGTCAATTCTAGCTGTTCTAATGACTGTCTCTACAGCTTTTCTTCAGGACTCGATGTTTTATTAATGAAGACATTTAATGAAATTAATTTCTGCAAAAATCTTTTCCTATGTGGTGCACCCATGTTCCTCACTAAAAATATGTTTTGTAAGAATTTACAGAATTCAAATCATTCTGACCTATATGAGTCTACTTGTGGTGTCTGTCTTATATCAGCTGTATATAACCGTGAAGGCTGGTGGGTTATTGTGCTCTTGAGTTACTCCGCTGTTACTCCCTTTCCCCCCTTTATGGTTAAAGAGAGGCCTAATTAGACTGAGCGGAGTCATCTGCAGATGAAGCAGGTAAAGTGACAAGAGATAAACGAGACTGTTATCTCGATCTAAAAATAGGAACCTGCAAAAGAAAAGGATGGTTTGAGGGTGAGAGAGCTGTTCCAACTTCAGATGGGTAGAGCTATTGAGCAGATGTGAGTTGAGTTATACTGTTTGTTCATCCTAAAAACATATGGGATACAGCAAAATTGAGGAAGACATTTTAGTCGAGTATGAAGAAACCTTAAGTATGGATATGGACAGCTGTATATTAATTTTTTCCAACAGCTTTATTCTGTTCTAAATTCTTTGCTTACAACAGTGCTAAATATCACCTCAACACTAAGGTATAAATAAAATTATTTTTTTTTTTAAGGTTGAAAGGAAAGGCAGAGCTAAGGACATCTATAAAGAAAGCAGCCATAAACCATTAGAAATGAATGATAGAGGCAGTAATAACACAGGGAAGTGACTTTAGTTAAGTTGTGCTGCAGTATAAGTCTGGTGCATAATTTACCAGAAGGTATGTTAGTCACTGTGGTTCTGCACAGCTGCTTCTCCCCTATACAGCTAAAAGGATAAGACCGAGTAACCAGGCTTCCAACACTGCATTGAACGTATTAAACAAGGATTTATTTTCAAAAGACATTGTAATGTCTCACCTCAGTCAAAGGTGGAGTTTTTTTATTGTTATTATTACCAGAATCTGCAGCTCTCTTAATAGGTCATATTACAGGTTTTTGTGTAGTTTATTTGTACACAACAAGCAGTTAATCAGATCATTTGGCTTAATGCCTCCAGCCTCTTTTATGGCTCATCCTACCTCCAAGGTACAGTTCCATATGTTAACTAGACATCAGCTTAATGGACTTGGGCAATCTGCAAATTACATCTCTAAATCTACTCTAAACTTAACTAAAATACCCGGTATCTACTTTCTTTCTTTTTTAAAAAAAGAATCTATTAAAAGTCAAGTAACGTACTAAAATGACAGTAAGAGTTTTTTGAATGTTTTTTATGTTTGTGATATTTCCTGCATGGTTTTCTACTTTGATAAGCTGCAGGCAGCTCATTCATAGCAGCAAAAGAGTCAATCATCACTAGATGTCAGAACAGCAATTTTTAATATATTTCAGTGGAATCTACTCCCATGACGAAACGTAAAGACAAAATCAAACAAGCTCCTTCAAACTAATCCTAAGTAATACAATCTTGGTAATTTAATGTTTTTTAATTTTTTTTTCTTTTTTCAACCTGAACTACATTTTTCACTTTTACAGATTTTATATCTTTCTAGTAATGATATATTCATACATTTGTTATAGTATACCAATGGAATTGCTTCACAGGCTATTTCAAAAGTGAAATGAGCAGACCTGCCACGCAACAAACCACCCCATCTAAGAGATTGCTCTTTATGTTTTTCTACCCAGTATTTCGAGCTTGACCAGTAAAACTGTATTTGTACCTATTCTGAGGAATACTGCGGTTCTGTGAGTTCACCTTCTCTTTCCTCTGTGGCACATGGAAGCGTGCGAACCAGCAGTACACTTTCAGGCCGGGTAGCCTTGCCCGTTGCCTCTGGAGGTTGGTGATCAGAAATTTCGGCGATCTGATCAGAAGGGAATGGCACGGTCACCTTTGCCCCTTGGGAGGGGCACCCTGTGGGACAAGAGGAATCACAGGCAGCAAACGGCGATGGAGCCGGGGTAGAAATATAAGTTATGAGGAAACTTGATCAAAGCCACTTGTGGTTTTTGGACGTGACCTTTGGATCTGGGAAGTGTGCTGCTCCGGATCAGAGGGCGTTATGAGGAGCAGGGCCTTGACATCCAACAGAGCACTTCCCCTTGCGCTCGGACCTCGTCAGGTATTATCAGAGTGCATCCTCTGTAGATGCATCTTTATGTTTCAAATGTTGTATGCCTCTACTGGCACCCGCTGTGGTCAGAGAAAACGGGATTACGTATAATCCAAACTCCTGTGGTACCGACAATGAGTTTACACATCTCCTGGAGCTGTACTTGCGTGCACTACCATGAATTGTAAGAGAGCCCAGGGGCTAATCAGTCATCAAACTCATGCGAAAACTACTGAGAAGAGGAAAAAGAAAACAACAAAAAGATTTGTGCTGGTGTCTTAGTGATAAGCATTAGCAGAATAACAGCTAGATTTTTTTCCCCTAATAAAATAGAGAGTGGAATAGCTTTCTCTGATTTTTTTTTTTTTTTTTTTCCCCTGCTAACAGCAACTGCCATATTCCCACTAAAGGAACAACTCTGAAGATTTTCAGAGGAAAGCTTCAACTGCCCTTCCTTTCCTGAGGAAATTTCATTTCCTGGTTGTTTACTTCTGATGTTTACTTTGGAGTTCTAGAAAATATCTGTTGATCTGTATATTAGATTATCATCTAGCTTGGTCTGATTATAGGAGTCATTCACATATTGTTGTGTGGTGTGTACCAGCGCAGTAAAAGAACACACATACACATAAAACTAAAGAAATTTAGAAATGTGATAGGTAGATTTAAAGAAACTTAGTGCTTAAGACTGCAGCAAAGATGGGGCTGATGAGAAGTCTGTTCCTTTGAGATGCTGAGTTCTCTTACAAGGTGTTTAATAGGAGCTGAATATGCAGAATTGGGCGCTGAATGATTTATTCACTGGGTGTTTTCTAGTGAGACAGAAGAAAAGATCACAGATGAGAAAAGTAAAATATTCAATAGTTTTGTGATTGCTCTCCAGAATATATTCCTCAGTTAATAAAATATGGTGATTGCTCCCAATTTAGGTTAGGGATTTTTTTTCTAGGCTCTTTCAACCATTTAGTATGAAAAAGCAAAAATTAAACATTAAGGAACTTTGTTTTTAAAAAAAAATGGAGGCTTAAAATTCAAGTTTATTAGGTTTTCTTATGGAGCAGAGAGGGTCTGAAACTTCTTTTGGTAGTCAGTTTCTTATCTCTATTCCACTGAACTCGAGTGTTGAGAAGAAAAAAAATCTCTTAGGAGAAGAATCTTAAAGTAATTTTACTTTTTATTTTCCCTCTCTAATAAGGTCTTTATTTCCAGTTTTGAGATGTTATGTGTAGTCTGCTGGGACCATTCACAGCAGGGAATTGATAAGCATCTCGCTGGATCCCTTTGTAAATTCTTGATAAAAGGAAGTTTGCACTTTTGAAATGCTCCTTCATTCAAGCATATTGCTGTAGCCCCACTGCCAGCCGTCATCACTCCTGCCCTAGGTGGTCAGCCAAGACAGCTGTGACAGTACCTCTCTTCTCTATTGTTTGTTGGTTGTTCTTTCTTTTCCTTAAAAGACTTAGCAGTTTAGAAGACCTTCCTAGTGGAAAATGTGGTGCTAGAAAAAACAAATGGGAAAAATATAGTGGTTTTTGTAATAACCAGATTAGTACATATGGTGCTGTGTAGCTTTTCCCTGTGCATTTATTAAAAGATGGGTATAGATATTAAAATTTTCATCAGACGTTACATTGCAGCGCTCAACCAAGTTGTGGGGGTTTTTTTATAAGCCAAATGTAATACTAATAAAGCCATATTGCATTATATAAGCAGAACAGGCTCCTTCTGATTCTCGCAACAGGCGGCAGAGATTTTATCACAACCCTACTTAGCAAAATGATAAAAAATGAAATCAGCTTTTTCTAAAGAGTTCTTTTTTTCCCCTAAATTCTGTGTGCAGTTTGCAGCTGTTAATGTTGATGAAATACATATAAAGATGAAAAATTGAGGAGGAGCAGCTGCACTGTTGCCCCAGATAATTTGTTCAACATGTACTTCCAGATAAGTTTTTCGTGCTATGATTGAAGGCAGCAGCACCTCAGGAACTCATGCAAGACTATAGAAGGGCGCCTTCTCAGGCAGTCACACACCAGCACCAGAAATTCAAACTAATTAACTGCATAGGCTGAATATCAAGTTCCGTGGTAATAAGTCAGATACCCTTGTGAACATGATTGTGTCTACCTTGTGGCTGAAAAAGTTGAGCTCCACCAGAGAAATGCAATATTAAACATGCGAGAGCTGAAGTATGACAAATTCAGCAAGTGTTGGGCCAAAATACCTGACTAGCTTGTTTACGTTTCATTCAGCAGCCTGTTCTGTCATTCTGAATGCCTTCTTTATATGTATAAGGTGAAGAACAAACTTTTCAGTATTTTTGTGTGGATTTACCAGCTTTCTCAGAATCCCTCCGTTTTTTGAAATGCCAGCCTGGTATTTGCACTCTGCACAACTAATCATCCATCTGCATTCTGTCATAGAGCCCACATTCCAGCAAAGGTGTGTGATTGCCGGGGAAGAAGAAAAGGAGGAAAATGTCTTTTATGTCAGTCTTGTAGCTGCAAGTGTGATAGCTTGTTCAGTCTTGCACAGTTCAGCCAGGTCATGCTCAATAATCTGAGCTGGAAACTCAGACAAACCAGAAACCAATCCACTAGGATGCATTTCCCAAAGGCTTTTAATGTCTTGTTCTCTTCTAGATCCTTCCCTTCAGAAGTGCATTTAAGAAATACTTCACCAGTACAAGGCCATTATGTTCTGTGTTAGATGTGTTTGTGAATGTGATAGAGATGCCAGGATTATGCAAAATTTTGTGAAACGTGGGGTATTACTAGAGGTCAAATCTTTCTGTCTGCTAGCTTTGATTTAAACAGTTTCTGTATGGGTAAAGATCTGATATTACTATAAGGTATATTTAAAGTAGGATCTCAAGACTGGGGTGATGATGATATGGCTGACTGTCAGCACACCCACTATCTGACCCGTCAGATCTGTTATTCCTCTGCTGCTCCTCCGGCTCATCCTGGCAAATTTCACCGTCATAGCTGCTTTACAGAATGTGCACGTCAGGAATAAATTTTTCCCTTGGACAATAGTCGTATCTCCACAATCAGACAACTGTGCATCAAAATATGTAAACTAGTTGTCAGAACAAGAAAACGAAGCATGTGTGACTGGTGAGCCAAACGAACAGGTAAAAGCATCTAAATGGGAAGCTTTGAGGCTATTGGATGATGCACCCAGTTTCGGGGAGTTAAGGAATAGCATCTAGTAATGGCAGCATTTACATCACAGTAACATTTTTCAACTTTTGTGTGTCATTAGGGAATCCTCACATCTTCAGTGGAGTCTATTTACAGGGAAGTAAAGATGACGAATTGTTCTGGAAGACAAATATTGTTTCATAAGGGTAGGACTGGATTATTTGGGTTTTGATGGCAAACAACAGCAAAAGATTGTATGGGTGTATATGGCTGAAATTAAGATGCAGATTTCCAGAGAAAGAAGGACTAGTAAATAGAAAGACTGACAGAGGACTGGTGTCACGCTTTCCTGGGGAATAGGTTATTCATGCTTTCAGATTTTCTTTATTTGTCCTGCTAATTTGTTGCATACCTGGTTTTGTTGTCTTAACGCTTCTCCAGGAAGTTTCTGCGCAACGTATCGAGTTGGAGTTTGTGAACATAACAAAGTTTGTGTCTGGCCAGTCAGCGGGATGTTTAGGCTTTGTCAGGTATGGCAAGCTTCTTGCTGCATCCGCCTGCCCTTATCTTCCCTTCTTAGCTGCTTGGAAGAAGAACTGTTTCGCTTAAAAGCACGTCATACTGTGTTGTGCTACAGTAAGATACTGGTGACTGGTGCCTATACAGACAGCAAATTCACAACGAGCTAAGTCTGTAAACACTACTGGGGAAAAATAAGTAAGAGGACACTTATTTTAAAATAAACTTTGTTACCTCTGAAAACGTCTTGTGTAAAACGTGCCTTTAAAACTGCTGTGTCTGATGCTAATCTTTTCCTTAAGTGTGCTTTGTTTGCATGTGAGCATATCACTAATTAAGCTTAAAGATATTTAAAGTGATTATCAGATAGCATTCCACTTTAAACACTTTGGCAAATCTTCACAATGTCATTGAAAAGCAGGAGGAGTTTCATAATAAAGAGTTGTCCCTGGAATAAGGCTGCTAGATTTCAGGTATTACAGTTCCTTAACCTTTTTTCAACAATATACAGTTCCATTTTGGATTTTTCTTGTTTTCAGGCATGCATGTTGCATATATGCCATCCAAATATGTATTTGAATAACTCCTTGATTCTATTTCCTGTAGCGAATAATTTAAACCTAGATGTTTTAATTGTTACACTTTTTTAAGCTAATGGCCTGGTGTAGCGTAACTTCTGATTATTCTGATCATCAAATGATAGCAAGTATTTCACTCCCTTCATGTCTGTTCCTCCACTTAGCTAGATTTGCAGTAGATGTATTCAGCTAATAGAACAAGAAATTAAAAGTGTATGAATAATTGTTTGTAAATGCTATTTCAAGTACTATATATGGCATGAGTTTCCTGGAAATCTTTCCATATGCTGTTTCATAGGAAATAGTTTCCAAGCAAGTTACAATGTTAATTTGATAGCTAAACCCTTCCCAGTAGTCATATACTTGATTTGCTTACAAAAGAAATCCCATTTTAGGCTGAGTGATTATAATCAATTTGCTGATACCAAGTTATCAGAGAAAGGAGCCATACCACATAATAGTACGAAAACCCCCAAACAATTACTGTTAGCAAAGCACTCTTAAAATTCAGTGTTGAAATACACAATATAAGTAATTTTTTATCACGTCTGCTCAGTAAAAATCCAAAGAGAGGTTAATATGATAAAATATGGGACTACTTAAGCTGTTAATTTTCTATCCAAGTTTAGATGAGTATCATGGACTGGGATGCTAAAAGCCATCTCACATAAATGTTTAATGAACAAATAAAGCTGTCGGAGGCAAATGTGCATTGCACATTATGTATGTGTTTGATTTGGGTAGATTGCACAATTAGAATAATTGTCTGATCCAGGCTTAAAGGAAGTCTGTTTTCCACAACTTAGAGCTTTGCTGGTTTTTAATAGTCTGTTCACAGTCTGATTCTGTAGGCTTCTGGAGCATTGCGTGGCCTAGTTTTCAGGCCGGAATTATAGAACCAATGATTTAATTCTTCAGGTTTTTCAGGCTTGCAAATATTTTTGTCAGCCAGCTCAAACTTCAGATGTAAGCCTTCTGCTGAACTTCTGAAAAAACACAAACAAAAAGGACAGAACTCTCCTTTTCTGACTAAATAGTGAATCTCAGTGTTGAATCTTTCCAGCCTGGCATGTTTTAAAGAATTTAACAGCAAGTAACAAATTTATGTGTGGAAGGAAATTTTGCTTCTACTTCAACTTCTTCCAACAAAATCCACAAAACATCACATCCGCTAACAAATATATAGAGGATCCACGTTCTCTATTTAATAAGAAACCTTGAAGTGATTTCTGCAATATGTTTTTATAACTCCCTAGAACCCCATGTTTTCATTTCTGTTTGGATCTGTTTCATATAAGGCAATATTGATTTTCCAACCCAGCATGGATCTTCGGGAAAAAAAAAAAAATCATGATAAAGTCTTGCGCTATGGATTCTTCTTATCTTTTTTTTTTAGAGGCCTGTAGAGTGCTTTTGGAATGCTGACTTACTAAGTTTTTTTCCGGAGAAGTCTAATCGCTAGCAAAAACTTCATGTAAAAAAATAAATAAATATTAATAGTTGTGTACTGCATGAAAAAAATCTGTGATAAGCTCTGGTGAAGGTGATTCTATGTGTATTCTTCAATGTATTTGTAGATGTCTCAGAAACCACAGTCATTTCAGCAATTTTTTCTATGGATAAGGGCATTGTTTTTATTGTAGCCCTGCTACAAGTGTTGAGTTAACTTTGAACGTAAGGACTGAGACTTTCTAAAAAGAGAATTAACATTTCTTTGGATAAAACGATAATATGACATTCGTGTCTGAGAAGTTGACATTCAACAATATAGAAATAAACAGCCAAAACCTGGCAAACAGCATATTCTAAAGAAAATAAATCAGACTGGCATAACTATAGTGACTGCTGAATTTGTACTAATCATTTGTAATTGAAATCCTCTTTTCAATTAGCATTTCCATGCTCACATGCATAATTTACAGCAAAGGTTTGCAGGCACTAACACGGTTTTTCATAAATTAGCGGTAATTTTGTTGTTGCTGAAACCTAGGAAACTTTATAATTAAGTAGGTTTTTTACGTATGAAGAAAGCCGTAACCTTGATTGCCTTAAAGTCAGATTTCGTGTTTAAAATATATGTGTAATGGGCCTGATTTCCATTCTGTATCCATTTCTCTAGCAGTATGTTTGAATGCAGAGTATAAAATAGTGACCAGAGCTACCGGAGCACAATGGTAGGTTTAGGCCCTATGCTCTGTGAAGTGCTGGAATAATTTGCTAGGTGACCATAGTCTGAGAGCTGGGGTTTTGCCCCCCCATCCCTTACTCCCATGCCATTCACCCTCAGGAGTGTTTCTTTTCTGTTGGATTGAGGCATATTGACAAAACAACGTGGGGAAACCTTAAAGCTTCTCCTAGCTCATAAGTTGAAGAATACAATTTCCAAGGCAGATCTGTCTGTCATCTCACTGAAACACTACAAATTAAATAAAAATGAACGCTATGAGTAAAGAAACCAGAACTGCAGCTATCTGGAGGCAGGAGATAAATAGAGAGAGGGGGGGAAAAAAAATCTGTTTGTTCTTGGAATAGTTACATAGCTAATGTTAAAAGTTTGGAGTAGGTAAGCAGCTCCAGGGATCCAATGCAGCTTTACAAGGTGCTGAGATTTTTTAAAAATTCAGAAATATTGAAATGAATGCCTTTAAAATTATCTGATGATGTGAATGCCGGTCAATTTCTATTATTCCTGTAGCAATTCTAAAGGGAGAAGGGCCAGAAGAATCTGGCTAACTTTATATTTTGAAAAGATTGCATCGTGGTTCTGGTCCAGAAGTGCTGATTGTGCTTCTAGAAATAGATTGAAAACCGTAACTGTGAACATTTGTTTCACCACTTTTTACAGATTGACTCTATATTTCTTTTCATTTTTGATGGTCCCTTTGTATTTGCTTTCAGTTGTACAAATATCCTTGAAATAATGGGGCAGCTTCTTGGAGCTCGGGTACCGCCTTGTTGACAACGTTGAACGTGGACAGGAGAGCCAGGTATTTTTTTTACCTCTTTTCTGCTTGTCTACCTCTTTCTGCTCCCACTGTTTATGCAAAGGAGGGGAGCAGAAAATCTTTTTCTAGGTCCCTGTCTTCCAGCAAAACGTACTGCAGGCCAAAAATGGCTGGGACGAAATGGCTGAACTCAGAATACGATGCAATGGAATTGCTTTACACTGGAAAGCGTGTCTGAACCCTGTCTAGCGTTTGAAAGAACTGGCTGCTCGTGTGCTTTATGTGATTAGCGAGCTGCTCTGTGAACTGCTTTGCAAAGAGTTCATTATGTATTATTTTTACGATGCAAAGTACCTTTAGAATTTATAGGGTGCCTGCACTGTTGTTTTCGATGGATTTTTGGTTAGTGGGAAAACAAAATAGTACGATATCGTTATAGTGCTGTGGCTGCTTCTGCATCTTCTGAGATAAGAGCAGTATTTGGGCCTGTGTGAAGTTATGTGACCATTAAAACAGGAAATTAAAGACTGGAGAGCCTTTAAAATAACATTGTGATTTGATTCATGGAAGTGTAGACACTTTGGATGAAGAGTGCTTCAAGTGGTGTAAAATAGATTTTGTAGACTGGGGATGTGTGTGACATGAGATATAATACCCTGCACAATGGGATTTTTTCTGAGAACAGGTTGAGATCCTTCTCGTCTGCTTCTTTTGACTATTTCTTTTTTTGTTAGTGTAGGTAGGAAAAGAACATTACTCAACAAAAAGAGAAGATATTTACTCCCAAGAACGTTAGAACTTCAATTTCACAAGGAAAGCTGGAACAAATCCTTCTCTACAGCTTTGATTTGGGAGTGGCAGGAGGGACGATTTTGGTGCCACTGTGCTATCAGTAGCACCCTCCGTCCACCTGCGTGCTTGTCCACTGTCTAGGAAGCAAATCTTCCTGCCAAGCCATGCCCTGGAGTAGTGACATAAATCAGATCGGGGTTTTTCCTCTTCGTTATTTAGTGTACATAGTGCCGGCTGACTCAAAGTTGTGAGCTAATACTGTTAATGGAATTGTGACTAATACATAGAGAAGTGTGTTGCCTGAAGACTGAAATCAATGCTTGCATGTTCTCTAAGAAAATTATTTTTTACTTGCACCGTTTTTAAGTAAGGTCATTTTATATCTATATATTAAGTGAGGTCGTTTTGTATGTGTATTTTTTTTCTGCAGATGAGCATCAGAATAATAAGTCATCACTAGAGAAAGTTTTGCCATGCTTAGTGATTTCATAAGAAGTGTTTTTCTACCTATATAATATGCAGATGTTTCTCAAGAACATAGGAAACAAGTAAATCGTCTTACTTTGTAATGAAACGTGAGTGTAAGAAGCTTGGGTTCTTTTTTTTTTTATGGTTTATCTCTGGACTGACTTTGCATACTGAATTGATTAACACAAATGTGTAAATGGCTTTTTTTTTTATAAGGTTCAGGACTTAAATTTATGCCACCCATTACTTCCAGTGAAAGATCTGTCTATTTTTTTTCAACACCAGATTTCAAAGTGTTATTTGCTCAACCTTAGTATAGGGTAATAAGGAAGTATTTTAGTATAGTGGTAAAATCTTACATCTAAGATAACTGCTTTATGAGAAATACTAAATGTACGTTTCTTAAGGAGCATAGTATCATGTAGAGTGTTTGTAAGATTGATTATAAAAACTCAGAAGAATGTCATTTTCTTCTGAGAGACACTTCAGATCACCACATTATAAAAGAAAAATCTCGTAATTCTAGTTAAAGTTAGTAGAAAGAACTCCTTCTAAAGTGTGTAAGTAGTTTAAACTTCTTCTTTTTTAAATTTATTACCTAAGTGGAGAATAAACAAAGCTAAAAGATCTACATTCAGATATTGGAAACCTGAGAAATTAAAATAAACACTAAATCCTTTCTCTTGCTTCCCTTGAAGGAATGCCAATGCCCAACTTCCAGGCAGTTTAGGAACAGTTTAATCAGCTTCTTAGTATTTTAAAGCTCAGAATACCTGTTTTTAATCTTACAAAATAGTAGCATTCACGTGCCACTTGGCAGACATTGAAGTAAAGCCTGTATTCAGAATGGCACTACTATACCCAGTGAAGCTGTTAGGCATCAATGGAAGCAAATCAGTCTGGCACACTGACATCCTATAGAGGAGTCATGGAGAACTTACCGTAAGATGAGAGGAACATTTTGAAAGCATGAAGTGGAGTGAAATAGAAGACAAAGTCTCTGTACACCCACTTCGGAACGGATGTGGAATATTCTGTTTTCATGGAAACAAAAATGTCTTAGAGTATGTCTGGCTGTGGTAGCAGGTCTGGGCTCATTGACTTAAGTATTTGAAAAATTTCCCCAAACCGATATAACTCCACTGAAGTGAAAGAATAGCTGTATACTAACACCTGAGGTCAGCCTCTGGGCTCTGCATCCATCTGTCCCCTGATTAAAGGTGTGAGTTTTTGCAGAGAAGCTGTAACTATATCTCTTGACCACAGCTAAGAACAAGGGCATAGAGAAATACAAGAAGTGATCAGTGTGGCTACTACTTTGCAGCACAAAGACACCAGGGTACTGGACAACTGGACAACAGATGCTGTACTGGACGTAAAGTCATACATGTAGTGGGTTGGGTGACTGCAAATGGAGATTGTTGCGCTATGTCTGGAGTAGCAAGATTCTGGTGAGCACAGCGTAGACTTAGTAGAACGGCAGTGTCAGAGTGACTCTGGTCATAAAATGTGTACTTTGTAACAGTAAAGTTCAAATTTACTTCCATATATAGTACAGCAGATGAACTTTTCTGTTTAAATCTGGACACTACTGCAGTACTGTGGAGTTTTGCAGTGTCAGTGGCTGCAGAAATGGTACCTTTGATATCCATGCTAGTATATGGGAAATTACATCCTTAACGTGGAAATTTCCCTCTACCCCATATTAAATTAATTAGCTAAGCCAGGGGCTTTTTTCCTAAGCCAGGGGCTTTTTTTTTCTTTTAAGCTTAGATGCTCTAAGGAGAGGAATTGCCTTTTTCTTAATGTTCAGCCTGTGATTCTGTCCATTCTACTTCTCTGGTTTCTTAATGTAAAGGGTTTAGTGGTTACTTAAAATGAACAGGACAATCCCATGGTACTAGTAGTAATAATAATAATACAGATATTGAAATGCCACTAAATTTAGGTGCTCAGTTTTATACTCCCTTAGAGAAGACCTGCATTTCAGTAAAAAGCACAATTGCTTCAAAAATCAAGCCCTCTGTGGAGGTCTCAGGGTGCCCACGTTAATCCAAAGCTCTTTTTTTTTTTTTTTTTTTTTAATGATTTAGAGCTACTCCCCTTAAAAACTGGTGTACTGGTCTTCAAAGGCACTCTTTGTCTCTCATTGCTGCCCTTGTTCTTAAGTAAGAAGAGTTGAATGAAATTTATTGGCAGCTTTTATAATTGTTTTGAAACCACTCTGCCTTCTCGCTTTGTAGTTGAATAAGTTGGCAAAGCTTTTCCAAAGAGCCTAGAAGGTCGTTGGAAAATAGCTGGCCTCAGCCTTACTTAAAACTACATTTGTTAACTTATGTTACATTTTCCCTTAAAAACAAATTAACAATTTAAAACAATGGCACGTTGATTGGCCAATTACAATAGAATTTCTGTGAAGTATATACAGCATTACCACCTCATTAATTACACATTAGTTCTTCATTATTGCATCATTACAGTGAACATCAGAAGAGTTAATAATGGCTGACCATGACAAGTGTTACCAAAAATCAGCCCAAGACTGTGACATTATTTGGCCCATGGTCATTCCACACATGGCCCAGGAGCTCTTAACAACATCACAAAGAAAAAAAATAAAGAATTAAAATGCTACAGTCACATACCTTTTGAGGCATTAGCTGCATCATATCCAAGGAAAACAAGCCATGAATACATGCTGGGTAACCGTGAAATCTCTTAGCCCCTTTCTTTTACTTTAATCGAGGTCCAACAGTGTGATGTGACTGGAGTTTCAAGAGCACTAGAAAGTATTTGGTCTTTTTCTAGCAGAGGATTTTTATTGGTTTATAAAAAAATGAAGGGCTTGGACAGCTCTTGAAATCAATTCAGTGCATTTTTTTTAAAAATGGAATTGCTGTCAGTTCCTGGGTTTTTATCAAAAAAAAAAAAAGTTTGCCTAAGCATCAAACCAGTTGAAATCTCTTTTGCATTCTACAGAATTAGAAAGACTGGGGAACACAATATTGTGTCTAGTAGTAATAAAAATTATAACATGTTTTCAATTCAATAAATCAAAGCACTTTTATGTCAAGTTGAAATGTTCTAACCTTTTCAGACTTATTTTGACTGCTTTTCTTACAGGAATGTTTTAACAAACTATTTTAATCACTGCGTCTGCATTTGTCACTGCAAGTTTCTGATGAAAACCCACCACCCCACTCATAAATCTACATTCCCCTTCATCCAGCTGATGGATTTGTAGGCTGTACAATGCTCTTGGAAATGCGGTCTCTGCTGCTAGTGATGTGAAACTTTTGGGATACGACCTAATCCAACAGCGGGTGGTGGAGTTAATGTAGATGGTAAAAGCAACAGTGCTAAACGGGTTCCTGGGAATCTGTAAAGTTGCCTGGGGCGTCCCAAACTGCCAAATTTGCTATCCAGAGCTGGAGGAACCTCAGTTGGGTTCCTCGCTACCCCCTCATTCATAACCTTGGGTGCATCCCCCAGGGAGCTGGGGTATGGGGGCACGATCTGCAAAGCGAGGGGAAGTGTGTGCCCCTGCCTCGCGCGTTTGCATAATCGCTTTAGAGTCTGCCAGCTCCCTCGCTGCAGCGCTGGGGACTGGAAACGGGCGGGCAGAAAGGAGAACAAAGACCACGGATGAGAGGAAAGGAGACCCTGTAAGTGGGGCACAGGACTTGTAACCGAAAGACAGAAATGATCTGCCAGCTCTACGACAGGCGGAGCGAGCTTGGCACGAAGAGAAAGGGAGAATCTG
>NW_009713030.1:14675-84185 GCF_000703405.1 Apaloderma vittatum | reverse complement strand
GGAGAGTCGGTCAGCTGAGAGTGAAAGAGAGCTGACCTGGCAGCCGAGAGAGAAAAAGGGCAGAAGACCTGCAGATGTAGCAAGCTGCAGGGAAGAGAACTGCCCAGCTGCTTGCCAAGTAACACTGCAGAGGGAAACAACCCCAGGTGATCTGTCTGTTTGAGTGTCTGAGATCATTTGTATTTTCACTCATTCCAGGGGCTGGAATTTATGGAATTTGTATGGAGAGGATAGTTATCATGACTCCATTCTCCAGGATGCTTCCTAGAGAACTGCTTTATGAAGAAGAATCAAAATGTCTCCTAAAAGTGCTTCTCCAAAACTCTGAAATAATTTCTTTGGCTTCCAGCTTCCCTTTTCTCTACCAGCAAACAACGTCTTTGGATTTTTGGTTTCTACCTTTATAGGATGGAAATGCTAAGCAGTAAAGCTGCAACTTTTGTTCATTAAATAGGAAGTAAGGTGCACAAATACATTCTCTTACCTGAATTAGCAACACTCAGAGGGAAGATTTCTGCTTAAAAAAAGCATACAGAAACAAAGCACAAGCCAAAGAATTGCTAACGCAAAGCAAAGTACTCTTGGTTGTCAGATGTGTTTTCTAAAATGTTCCAAACAGAGCCTGAAGGAGTTACAATTCATGAAGAAGTACCTGGCACAGGTACTCGCTGGTTGAGGGTTTTTTTAATAACTGAGCACCCCCTGCTTTTTTCAGATCTTGATTTAATTTATCTCAGTTTTGATATAGATGGTTTGAACTTGTTAATAAATAATAAAAGTGTCGGAACTGATACATTAGTTGGAAAAAAAAACCTGTATTTTTTACAGTGGTAGTAGGGTTTTATTGTTATTATTCTTCATTTTTTTCAGAATGTGTAGCAAGAACCAACAACATTTGGTGTTAGTAGCATAGTGAGGCAGTCATAAAAGAAATGATGTCTTCCCTGTTTAAAGATTCCCAGGAGAAGTATTAGGAGAAAAACACTCACACTAGATATGGAACAAATCAGGCTAACTAGGACGAGATAAAACAGTTTTGAGTAGTGTATGATGCATAAGCTTAATTAGGTTTTCAAAAAGACTAACTGCAACAGCACCCCAAAATAATAGTAAAATTATAATTTATTGTCAGTTTATGCTTAGGAAATCTAGCAACAGAAATGCAAGATGTCTATTACAGTGCTGTTATTTGTATATGCCATGATTATAAGCTTTCAAGTTTCATGCTGCTGCAACCTTTTTGTTTGTTACCTGAATTACATAGAGGAATTACAGAATTACTCAACTATCAAAAAGACTGTTACGGAGTTTTTCGGATGATTTTCCTAACTGAAAGAGCATTTGCTAAATCTCATTTTAATTGAGCACAGCCACGAATGTACTGAAATGCCATCAGTTTGCAATATTTCTGTTTTGAAGCCTCTCCAGAGGTAAAAATAGTTGGAACTGTGAATGTCTTAGAGAATCTATGTTTCCATATGCCTAATTCCTCTAGAGCTGGGGATCACATGCAATGAGATAATTAGGATTATTTCAAACCAGATCGAAGCTGTCTGTGGAAATGAGTAGAATTTACTCAGATGGAAAGGCAGTACTGGTAAGTTCATAAAAAGTGGAAACCATAGGGAGTGTCCTGAAAAATAACAGTGCAAAAAAGGGTCATTTAAGACCAGGTTTCTGTCTGACCTGTGTTTTGGTGCACAGTAAGAAGTTTCAAAGAATAGGTAATTTAGTCTTATGTTTAGACATAGTTACAGACCCCAAAATCCTAGGAGAACAAGGATTGCTATTTCCTTTAGCCTGTGGGAGAAGGGGAGAATAACTAGATAAATCCCTTAAAGGCAGTGCAGCATTTCCTGTAGGCATGGAAAAGATTCAGGAAAAAAAATTCTCTATATGAGACAATGTATTGGCTGGTGCCTATAAAGTATTACTCAGTTATTGTTAGTTAACAAATAATCCAAATTGATAAAACATCCTAAGAAACTTTGTGCTACTTAAATGTTTTGGGGGGTTTTGTAGTTTGCTTCGTTTTGTTTTTTTGTGAAATGAGATGTTGCAATCTCCAGAGATGTTCTGCTTTACAGCGTCAGTAAACTTAGTGTCAGGTCATTTCTAGGCTTCTCATAAATTTGTTGGGATGAAAAACATATGGAGATATACTTCTGTGTAGCTATACATACGTGTATCTTTTCTTGGGAGAGAGGGGAGTATGAGAAAATTGCAAAATTGCAATGGAAAGCTTTCAGAATTTACTTATTACAAGCCTGGTCAGACTAATCGTATAGTTACGCTGGCAAGTTGGGCACGGAACGGCAGTCTTTTTGGCTGAGGGTACTGTCAGTGTAGTAAGAACAGATGGAGCAGATGTAGCTGTAAAACTGCCCCAAACGCTTGTGCCAAGGTGCTGCTTGCGTACGAGGCTTTGGTTCTAGGATGGCCAGGAAGGAGAACTTCTTCTCTTCTTTTTACTGGAGCGGTTTAAGTAACTTGTAAACTGGAGGAGGCCAAATTTTTCGAACGTTAACAGGTGCAGCAGACTTCAGGGAGAGGCCAGAGTTAGGAGCAAATGGGAATGAGGATAAAGAAGCCAGCAGACGAGTCCTGAACTGCAGAATTGCAAAAGGTGACCCGGTCCCATGGATTGCTGCAGAAATCCATGTAAAGCTCACATTGGCCTCCACGGGATCAGGCTGCATGTCTTTCCTGTCTACTTCTGTCCTCTTTTCTTCTTACTTTTAAGTGTTTAAAGTCCTGAATAGTACACACGTCATCTTCTGCACTGTCCTTTAAACACCCTTTGTAACATAATCTTAAATTGTCAGTTGTGTGTATTCCCCTTCTGTTCAGTAATTTCCTTCAGGTCAGGTGATAAAACATGAGTTGCCTTTTAAGATAAAGCTCATTCACTGTTGGTGATGAGCTAGCGTAGGGGATAAGTCTTCACATGGCTTCTGCTTCAGTGGTTTAATGCAGTAGAGAAAGAGGAGACCCGTGTTTTATGTCTGTGTCTGCTTTACACCATCAGCAACTGTGTTTATTGGTGAGAGGACCTCATATTCTGAAGTTCTTTAGTTACACAGGAATGGTGACTGTGAGTGTTTTCAAGTCAAAAAGTGAGTTCTTTCTTACTTTACTACTGTAGACTTACGATTAAATACCAGTGGTGTTTTGTTAATGAAAGACGGGTTTGTTTTAAAAGGGTTTTTAAGTGAAAGAGTTAAACTTGTGTACTGATGTAGCTGACATTAGTATGTCTCTGGTCAGAGCAAATGCTATGTTGCCAGAGGAAACAACTGAACTTCAGAACTCATATCGTTGCAGCAGACTCTGAATAGTTTGCCTGGTCAGAAAATGCAAGTTTACATTTAGAGTTGCTGTTCTGCCTAAGAGGAATGCAGGCTTGCCCCACAACCAGTAGTTGCAGTATCTTGTTCTGAGGAAGCTCCCTCCTTCACAGAGATAAAATTCTTCCTGTACATTGTAGTCCCACTATGTCTGAGACCAGAAGGTGGAACAATGTGCTTTAGGTTCAGTAGTATCTCTTAATCAAACTCCTGACACCGTAATGCAGATTATTCTTCTAAATTCCATAGTAAAAGTTTAGTTACTCTTTAATGAATAAGAAAATTATATACATATCAGAGTTTTAATACATGTTGTGCTTTTCAATTTAGATATAAATCATATGCAAATTCTATTGCTGGACTTCTGTGATGACAGGGGTATTTTTCATAAGTATCAGGGAAGCATTGTAATGAAACAAGTATTTCAGCCTAATTTCTGGTGTCAAGAGATGTCTTTTCTCTTCTAGCTCTCTGCTAGATAATTCCAAATCGTCTGGCTGCAGTTAAATCATCTCTTGGGGCTGCATTTCTTCTTGAAGATGTTGGTCTGTTCAGTGTCCTACGCAGTAAGGGAAGCTTTTCAACAGGAATATGAAAGTGGCAGGGTCACTGGTTCATTTACTTATTTATTTCTGGGTGGGGTATTGTGGTAGCTTTGCGTGAACAAGGCTCTGCAGTATCCGTCAAATTATAGAGATTCTGCCATGTATGTAAGAGAAATGTACCAGACACCAGGAGGTAACCGTGATGGCAAATGTTGGTGCTGCTGTTGGGAAGGTGAGCTGGGACAAGTGGCTGCCAGTGCACAAGGGTGCTTGGGGAACTGGAAATCATGCTGTGCTCCGGATACTGAATGAAACTCGGCGCTGCCAACCTGCTGGATTGTAAGGCAGCTCATAAAAGACGCTCTGTGAAGGCACAGGGAGCTGCGAAAACTCAAAACGTTGTGGCATCAGGGATTTCTTTTCTCTGCAGAAGTTTTTCCTTAGAGAACATTATTCAGAAAATTCTTGTAGAGAATATTTCTGTGGTGTACAGAAAACTACTTAAATAAGTAGTTTAATTTTGAATAGAGGATAACGGGGTGGGGGGGGAGAGCATTTAGTAACATCAGATCATAGTGGTTGATGACCAGCAGTTTAAACCAAGTTTTCAAAGTCAGCGTGGTTGCACTCTGTGATGATATGACACAGCATCTGGAAATGACCTCAGAGCAAGATTTGATGAGAATTGATTCTCGCCTTATCATTGCAAGTTTGTTATCAGATGGGTGCTATCTCATGGCAGGTGTTTGTTTATCTTGATTAGATAGTGCTGCAAAGACTTTGTCACAGGGCTGGAAAAATGAGAAGATTACTTTCTGGCAAGAAGTGTGGGCTGACAGGGGTTATGTTAAAAGAGAAGGAAAGTTGTATTTTGATGCATTTTAAGGAGAAAAAATACATTTGGAACACTCACATGTTTTTGTCCCTGCTTTCAACTTAGATTTACTACTTCTTTGCTTGTTGCTTCCATCAGATGTAGTAATAGTGTCATATATTTCTGTGAACGACTAGCAAATATTTTTGTGAAGGGGACTCCTTTGTGTACATTAACGTTATGCTGACAGTGGTATAAGAACTTGCTGATGGAGTCAGAAAGATGGAAAGAGTTAAGAAAAAGTGGATAGGTAAAATGATTATTTTCTTGACAATTTTAGCTTTAGTCTTAAAGGTTTTTATTTACATGTCCTGTTGGTCAGTATGAATCTAATTATGGGAATGATAAGAAACGATGAAAGTTGCTGTGCAGAGTGATGGGAGTCTATGCTGAACTCAAGTTTCTGGTCTGTAGGTAATTGTAATACCACTGGATTTGCAGTTCCACACTGCACTAGCTATTCTCATGCTGTTAGTGTTTATATACCATAGCTGAAACAACTGTCTTCTCACAGGTAGAACCTAATTAGGTAAGAGGTGTTCCTTATCTCCTTATAGATTACCGTGTTGTCTTGGAAATCACAACAGAAACAGTTTAATTTCAAAGAAAATTTTTTTTTCCCTTTAAATAGAATTATGTTAAAAACTGAACCCATAAAAATCGACAGATTTATTTAGATTATAAACCTGCTATTACTTTGGTTTTTTTTAAGAATGTAAATGAAGCCAGAGAGAGCTGTACTTCATTCTAAATTGTAATGATCACAGTTGTTCATTTAATAACCCCAACCCCTAGCCAGAGATGTCTTTGGAAAAAAAAGGAAATCTGGGTATTTTAAAATATCCCATGTGCTCAGTAAATGTAATTAAAGATAGTCTTGTAAAATAGTTCTCTAAGGAGAGATTTTTCTTCTATGTTTATGAAGTATAGAGAACTAGAATTTGGTAAAATTTTATACATAAATATATAAAAATATAAAAATACATTATCTGTAAATGTTTATATTTCTAGAAGACACTTACTAAAGTAGCATCTGGGCTATTTTATGAGTATTTGAAGCTAAGATAATGACTCCCATCAGTGTACTCTGCATTTTTCTGAAAAAATATCTTTTCAAAAAATTAATGGTACTTGAACCTACAGAATTTGTAGAAGTATTGCCTATTTCTGCTTTTTTCCCTTGATTGCTTTCTCACACACATATGGAAAAAATACTTTTCTTTATTAATTGAACTAGCACACCACGTTTGTCTTAACACTTCAGTCTTGTTTTCCAGTCCCATTATATTTAGGTACTGAATGATATGAGCTAGGAATTCCTGGTGTTTCCTTCTGTGTACTGTCACCACCCTTAGAAAGCAAGGAATGGGTTCCCTTGAACAGTATCCCACAAAATAAAGCAGAAAAACTTCATAAACAGATCTGGGTAACCATAGGTTTTCTCAGGCAGTCAGTCTGTAAAAATAAGACGTAGAGGAATGTATTGTTTTTCCCCTGATAGCAGCTGTGTGCAAATCCAGTGCTTACCACATCCATGGAATAAAGTGCTGAGATTCCTGCCAGATATATCTCTTAGTGCCCTCTAGGAATATGTCTGAAGAACATATTAAAATGCAGTAACTTAGCAGACTTCATAGGAAATAGAAAGCAGTGGAGATACTTTGCTACAGGTGCTGTTAGTTGCAACACCAGGAAGAGGTAGTGATGGTGATCTTTGGCTTCTCAAGTTGATGGAAGAGCTGAAAGACTTGAACTGTAGTAATCAGATTCCGTAGTGTTATAAACTGGCATAATCTGAATGGCTGAAAGGAAAAAGCATACAAGTTGGTCATGAGATCTAAAACAGATTAGTGGGATATCTCAAAGACCTGTCAAAATGGTCTCGGGTGAAGAACAGAGGGACAGAATAGCCCTGCTTTGTTCACTGACATCCTTGACCTCAGCCAAGGTCTTCATGAACAACTTAGGCACTTGGCAGAATGCTTTGGGTGTCACTGCTGCTGCCTAGTCAAGATGGATAATCTTTTACAAGTCCTTCCAGCTTTACTGTGGTGCTTTGATCCTTTAAGATAAAAACAAGCCCCAAAACTCCAACTATTTCTCCTCAGTTTGATAGCACCTCTCCAGCTGCTGGCTACTCCTTCATATCCCTTCTGAGTGCAGGGGTCGGTCTTGTACTTTATTCTTCCTTGATGCTTTCGCATTTTTCCAGGATAAGTTGACTAAGTGTTTTGTTTGTTGAGCAGTAATTAATGTTATGGATTCTTTCTTTCGGAAGTTGAGTTACTGATTCGTAATAGATACCTGGAACTGTATCTCAAACAAAACCTGGATCTGAAAGCCCCGTAGTTTTGAGGAGGTTTGTAAGCACGTTCTGCTTTCCAGATTAGCTGCTTTATCGTTGTTATTAGAAGTAATCAAATACTTCAACTTCAGACTTATTTTTTTTTGTTGTCCTTTCTAATGCACAAGTTAGGGCATTATAACCTTTCTGGCTAATATATTTTCTTATATTTTGTCCATGCTTTGCTTGCATTTCTATGCTAAGAAAGTCAAGCCCTCAGTAAACCCTGAATTAGCAGCAAGTGTAACTTGTGGCTTCAGAGCCACCTTTAGATACTTCAAGCATCAGTCATAAAAATCTTGAACAGCATCCACTGGAGACGGAAACAGAAGAGTATTCAGAAAGACTGCACTGTGATTAGGAAATCTACCTCTTTCTGCTCAGCTGGGACTGAGAATTTCATAGAGAAAAAGTTGGCTCCTAAGTCATGCTGAAGGCGATGACCTCTGTGATAATTTCAGGATGTCCCCAGAATTCTTCCTTGTTTTACCCCTTCAAATTCTCTCTCTAATCAATGAATATATTTGCTGTTCATTAAAAGACATCTGTAGTGGGCAAACCTAAAGATTTGTGTAGCCCTTGTATCCTGGCTCCATCCATGGCAGTACCAGGTGACCAAAGAAGAGTGAGGACTTGCAGTGCCTGTTTAATACCTTCCATAGTCATGTTTTCCTGGTGAGCTGGGGAAATCTCATCTGCGTCCTGCACTGAAAGGCTGCAGGCTTTGGAATGAGTTTTAATCAAGTAGGGTAGTATTTTCCCTGTTTATCCGTCATGGTAATCCACGCTGCTATAATTCATATCACTTTATAGCTTATGGCTTTTAAAAAAAAGTGAAAATTAGGTGGAATGTCACGATACCAAGGTATTTTGTCTGCTCTGTTTACTGTTTAGTTACTGATTCAAGTTTTTGAATATTTTTTTAGATCATTAAATTTGAATAAGACTTAAATATACCTAATGACTAGCTAAATTGGTTATAGGGTATTTATGTCAATAAAAAATAAAATTATATTACAAAACAACATGAGTAGACTGAGACAGCTCAAATTGTCAATACAATGAAAAGTACTCCAAGAAAGCAATTAAAACTCAGATCCATGACTGAATTACTATTGGTTCTAAGTACAGTAAATCCAATTACACATTATATTATAGTATAAGGTGTGATCATGGGTACTGTAGCAGAGTGTCTTGTCAATATACTGTCAATAGACAATTAGAAAAACAAATCTATTATCACACTGAAATAATATGCAAATCCCAATCGGTGTTCTTCCAAGCTTATTAAATGGCCAGAAAAGGTCGAAACGAGCTGAAATCTGCATGTGAACTACCCTTACAGCCTGAAATTTTATGTACATTTCTGTGCTGATGACGAAATATCAACTTATACACCACAGTTTTTATTGCACACCACTGTAAATGAAAGCATGGTAGAAAACAGAAGAGGACATTTGTGAGGAATCTTTCTTTACGAATCTATGCTTGAGTTTGGTGTCCAGCTTTTTGATTTATTTATTTTTTCTTTTTTTCTGTATTTTTTCAGAGGTGAACCTTAGAGCCTCAGACTTTCACTTGTGCCATGTAAATCAGTGGTTGCAGGGGATGGAATTGCATTTCAGAAATGTAAACTGTAAAACTTACAGTAAAAGTAGTGATGTGACTACTGCTTTTACATACTGAAACTCTTGAAAGCAGCGTGGAACACAGCTGCTCACTGTATTTCTCTAAGTCATGAGGACATACAACATAATGCACTAAAATTAGCATTTGTTACTTGATTTTTATGTTTTGTGTGGATTATGGCACTGAAAGAGAAGGATCATAGAGCAAAACTCTTAAGTAAGCCCATAATCACCTCTTGATTGATTTATTTATTTTCCTTAATGAAAGTTTTGTAACGTTTAGGTTTTGATTGCATCTATTCAAACATAGCAGGATATAAAAGGATAGAATCTGCAGGAATTTTATGAAGTATCCAAAGAAACGTTGCTGTAAATTGGGCATATAACAATCTTGTATTAATTTTTCTTTAAATTGTGATATAAAATATTGGAAAATCTGGAACACAAGCTATATGTGTGAGAACATATATTTTTCAACAGCTCATAAGCTAGCTGAAAACTGTGTGCATAATTTTAGATCCTATTATGACAATTTAAGAATGTAACAGAAAAATTGCAGCACTGTGCAGATCTAGAGGGTGACTTCATATCAGAGACCAAAAACAACATGGAAATTTGTATACCGTGAGCCTCTGGGAGAGAAGCTGTTTCTGATAAATTAGGAAATCGTATTTAGAAAACACAGATGCCTAATATTTTTGTTTGAACAGTAATGTGTTTTCTGAATCACTGCATTATTTTTACAGTCTTGCGCAAGTTCCTTCCACAGTAATGGAAAAGATTATTTGCATGCTCTGCTAAGTAACTGATTAGGCTTACTTACAGCTGATATGTTATGATGTAAAAACCCTTTTGATATATGAAAGAACTCCTGTTATCTGCCCCGAGTTGTTTGATACCACCTTTTGGTTTTCAAGTGTGTGGGGTTGGAAATAGGAATAGTACATAAAACAGTACTAGGAAACAGAAGAGGCAGCTGCATTTCCTTGAAAAGGGCAACTAACACAGTAACTGTAGCTTCAGATGAATATTCTCCATTTCTGTAGATAGACACAGTATACTTAGTTCATGAAACTAAACCAGCAAAGAAACTGGACCGTTTTTCCTTCAAGAAAATATATCTGTCAGCGTTTAGTGGTTGGCCCAACCCCAACCCTCAACAAATGGAAAAGCGTCTCTTTCTATTTCTCTTGCAGATTATTTTTAAATAACGTCTCACATCTGCAAAGTATATTTTTCATTTTTCTTTAGCTTAATATTCATACTTTGAATCTCTTAACCTTCATTTCTGCAAGGTCTTTCCTTGATAAAACCCATGTCCTATACGCATCAACTGGAGTAACACATGTGTCTCGGGGAGAATACAGCTTACCCTAGTGTTTAACGGGAAGGTATGTGCAGCAAGTAGAACTGCACTGAAAATATTATCTGCACAAGTGAATGGGAGCCTGCTATGGTATGGGAGATAAAGATACCTATTTAAGAGACAACATCTCTTTGAAAGAAACATGTCTATGCTGGTAAACAAAATTAACATTTTAAAGAATTCTATTTTTGAAAGTGCTAGGCTTGGCTATGTTTATATTTAGAGATGCAAAAAAAAAAATAAATAAATTCAATCATGCAATTTGTCCACTACATTGAGAAATTTTTGTTCTATTCTTTCTGCACTTCTGCATATCACTGACATGTCTAGAAAATATACCCAGTCATGGAAGAATAAAATTTACAGTGTTAGAAAATTGCTCCATGAAAGTAACAACAACAAAAAGTTGAACTTCCCATGTGGCGTTATTAAGACAGAAAATATCATCCTCCAAATATAGAGATTACTGTGATAATTCAACATTTTTGGAGTGACTAAAGCTATCAAGTAATGCTATTAACTTGAACTCTAGTCCTGGTAATATTATTGTGTTGTGGCTTTCCTTCAAAAAGTTTATTCTACCGTTATTTCTATTCTTTGTATACTACCCTGTGACCAATCTATGTTGGGTTGCAAGAACTGTGCTTCTACTCATAGTCACTCAGCTTAAATATAGAATAGTTCTGTAGGTTTGGGTTTTGTTTTTTTTTCTGAGGGATGTTGAATGTATTGGTTTAGAGGATTTACATTTCTTTGACCTTGTACAAATTGTAGCATCTGCAGCTTTCTGTAGCTTTTTCAAGCAGTGCAGAGCCTAGCTTATTAGCCTATTCTGTAAATCAGATTTTCTGTCTTGTGCAGATTGCGTCTGGACATAATGCTGGCCCTGGAACAGTTCTGCAATTACCATGTTCTCGCCAGTCTGCATGCCAAGGAAAAAGAAAAGAGATGTTTGGAGTATTCCAATGACTTGCATTTACAATAATAATTGGAGGGATATATCCCTATTTGTTTGAGAGCCAATAGTTTTGCCTTCAAGTAGAATTATAGGACAGAGCTAATTAACCTTTGTGAACTTAATTCATTGGGTGTGCAAGGCACAACAAACACTAAGAAGAAACAAGCTACTGGTAGCTCGCACAGGATAGCACCTTTCTTATTTGTGGTCTGCAGAAGAGGACAAGCTTTAAAAGGCAGCTGTGACAACAAAATAAGTCAGTGCTTTATTTTGATTGTCTGCCTAGTTTTCATTAGTTCTCTATAGGCCTTTTGAATCTTGATTTTGACTCTGAATTTGATTTTACTCCTGTATGGAAAAATTGATTTATTGTAGAACAAATTTATTTTCTGTTCACCTGGTTTGCACAATGAAACCTCGGCAAATTGGATTTCACTCATAGCTCAGTCACAGGAACAAATTGATGTGCACCTCTATTCATAATGGTCATGAATACATCCCCTGATATCTATTTTCTCTATACTTTTTTTTTTATGGTTTTCTCCTCATTACCTAGATTCCCTCAGTGAAGTCTAGAAAATAATGGCAGCAGGTTTTGTGTTGTGCGGGTAGTCCAAGTTGAAATCGAACACCGCGGGACCTGTATGACGTTGCATGAACACAGAACAACATTTTGACGTCCATGAATGAGCCAAATTTTGAAAAACTGTTCCTTGTACGAAATGGTTGTCATTCCAACTCATTAAAATAATGGAGACAGGAGTTCAGAAAATGCCTATGCAGAAGTTTTACCTGTACCAATGACTTTTTAAAAGAAACTGATGTAGATTCCGATTCATCTGCACTATGAAATGAAAAGCCAGCCGATTTTATCTTGCTTTAGTGTGTGGTCTGTCCTGGAATCATTTTCTTGGCCCTCAGATGTTAGATTTCACGTTGCTGGAATGGAGTTTTCTTCGTGTGCACACGCTAATGTGGATGTGAATAAGTCATTCTGTCAGTTTGCGCAACATTGATGTGTGTGTTTTGAGCATTTAGTGCTGTTGGAGCTTTTGTATGTCGGGCAAGAACCCCATATTAAAGCACTGAGAGCAACAGAACTCAAGAAAGGCATTCACAGAGTATTTAATTTACTTATTAATCAAAGTAGCAAGTCTCTTCTGTTGTTTTTATTTGGGCCTTTAACTTTTCAGTAATTTTCTCTGTGTAACTAGCCCACTCTAAGAATTAGTGCAAAACTGTCTTAATTGCATTTAATATTAATATATTTTTACCTTTGATGTTTAATGAACCACTGCTGTTAAAACATTGACCCGTGCTTGGGAGCATTAGCAGACTGGCAGTTGTGTGGTAATTAGGAGTTGTTTTGTGGATGTACAAATAGTTTGGCGAGAGAGTGACAAGATTACATTGCTGTTCCCTGGAGTCCTCCAAAACTGTAAATATTTAGCTGGCAGTAGAAGCCAAAACAAAGATTAAGAGAATTTGCTGTCCTGAATCTCCCGATGGGTGCAATCCTGCCGTTCTCGTTGTTGATCAGGCAAGATCTGTCCCAGCCAGAAACAGGATGATTTGTCAGTTTTTACGTCCCCAGTGATCTGTTGTATATGGCTCTAATTAAAAATAATTTCAACCTGTCCAAAATACTTTTTTTTCCTCCTGTTGCTGAACATTCACAGCTACATTTAGGTGTCTGCTCTTTCCAGCTGATTCTTACAATAAGAGAGACTACAGTGGATGATTTGCCTGAGGGTAAATTTTCTCCGAAGAAAAGCAGTACAGCATAAGTCTAATTAGCCAGTTAGGTTTTGCATTCTGTCTACCACACACAAGCTCTTTTGTGTGACTAGATAAGTTCACCTCTCGTCGTAAAAAGCTCGATTATTAATTTTGCTCCCATGCTTCCACTTGGGAAATTTACTTTTTTAAATTAGAAAAGCGTATACAGCCATATATGGCTCACAACCCAAATCCTTTCCAGTGGCTCATAGCTAAGTGACTGGGCTGCATTTCAAGGGGTTCCGAAGGGACCATGGAAAGTACCAATGAGCCCTTATGAATGAGGATTAGCGTGTGTTGTCTAACGTGTGATACCCCACATGGCTATCTGCGGTCCTTCCGCAGTAAGTTGCGAAGTCCTGAACGTATCAGATGTGATAAAATGCATGTCTGGCCATCGTTCTGTGCCTGTTGTCTACCTTCCCCTTTCCATTTCATACGAGAAATGCAAAAAAAGTCTTCATAAGGCACATAGAGGTGTGCAGGTACCTCTGGCTAACACCTTACGATCCCGATGTGTATATTCTTTTCCTTATTTTGTATCTCCACAATTGTCTGATTTTCATCCTGTGTAAATCACACTAAACTGTCCATGAATTCATTGCCTGATAATAAAATTTCTGCTTGAATTCACGATATTGCCACTGTTGTGTGTGTGCGGGCATGATGTTTCACTTGAAAGTGACTGGTTTTTTTGTAAAAGTAAATATTTGATGGAAAGAGATTAAATGATGTATGTGTTTCTTCTGCAGGTTTAGCATTGTTGAATAACAGTGCATTAGTTGAGGCTGTTTATAGATGCATTATGCATCACGTGATGACCCTTCTGTTTCACCCCTAAAATAGCAGAAAATGATGTAATTTTGTAGATTAAAAAACACAGAAAAACTATGCTACTGTACCACTCCTCAATGGTCAGAACAGAAGAACATGCCACCTTCATGGCCATGAGCAGTATAGCCTGGATTATGCAATATATAATATACAGGACAGTATGTGTCTCCTACACACTGTATAATCTCTTTTATAATTACCATGTAAAACCTTTATTTACCACAGTTTTATATTGGTAGAATGTGTTCTGATTCAGTCCTTTAAACATGAGCTCTGTTTGTAGTCACATCTTACCAGCGGCGTTTGATTTTTAGTATGTGTGTTGAGGCTTGGAAGGTGTTTCTTCACTGTAGAATCACGCCAAATCCTTCATCTTCAGCTTTGGAGGCCACCTGTGGACTGTGTTTTGTTGCTTAGACTCCTGTCTTGGTGCAGCAGAAACTAAATTAGTTTTTCCGTAAGCTATGACCGTTGGATAGTTCGTTCCTTCTCTGGGATGCTCGTTGTGAAGCTGCAGGTGAGGAGGGGTATCGCAGGAGGACATGTCAAAAACAGCTTTGCAAGAGAAGGGAAAAGATCTTCTGGAAGGAGATGAAGCAAAAATAACAACTTAATTTTGACTTGTAGTGTAACTCATTCCATGTGGTTTGTCAAACACTCTGATTGCCCGCATGGTGATAGCGGACTGGTGGTCCTCAGTCTGCTTTAATTCTACGTGACTGCTGTGCAGCACTCTGCAACGTCGTGTAACTTCTGCAGTAGGGAGAAATCTACTTCAATTAATGCTCTTACATGGTTTTAAAATGTTTGGATTAATATTCCATACAGCCAACTCCATTCTGTTCTGAAGAATGATATCCAAAGGAAGCTGTACATTTGTATATATTTAACGTGCATTTCAAATCTGCGACTGAAAATATTAATGAAAAAGCTGGAACTTGGCATATTCTGCTTGTGTGTGTGCGTATAGCAAATGTAATACATGAATTAATGTCCTCATATGCATATGTTCATCTTAGAAATGCAGTGGTGTGGAAACTTTATATTTCTGTTCAAAGGGAAAGTATTATTTCTAACAGAAGCTAACCTAGACCCCTGAGCAGTGTGAGGAACTAACACAGGAAACCACTGCGTGTCATGTAGCAAGGTACAAAAGACTGGAAGAACTTGCTCTTTGAGTTCCGTATAAATGAAAAAAAGCTTAATTTTAAAATGGGCAAGAATTACTGATAGGAAGAAGCTGGTGAGAGGTGAAAGAGACTGATGTAGGTGTTTCCCTTCTGAAAAGAATGGGCTTAGAGTTTTCTGGGAATGAGAAGAGTCTGACTTGCTGCTGCTTGGGAGAGGTGCCATGAATGTGAATCTGGGGAAGGATGGAGCGATACCCCGGGGGTTGGTGACCCTGACGCATGTTTAGAAAGGGGCGTGCTTCGGTTTGGGCAGGGATGCTGTCGCAGGGACGTGTGTCTGCGCTCCTGAGCCTGGCGAGGCTACATGTTCACTGGGGTTTTATGCAGAGCTGAATATGAAGAGAATCAATGAATCAACTGTTTGTGTCTGAATATCTCACCAATAAATTCTAGTCCGAGGTATGTGTAACCTTACCCGAGCAGTTCACAGTCTATGAATTTCTTCGTGTGTAGTCATAAAGTTCTTTGTTCTTTGCAAGTGAAGGTGTAATTAGAGGTGAGAACTTCAAGCTCACCTGATTTTTTTTTTCCATGTTTTTTTTAATTCCCTTTTGGAAGTTTTTACTAACAGCTCTAAAATGCTCTCATTAAGCTATATATTTCAGAGATTTAAGGTTTGTAGCCCTTAGAATATTTTCTGGTTGATACACGCAAAAGTTAAGTTTATTTTAAAATTACAGAAACAGCCTCTAATTTTATTTCAGAGGATGTGGGATGTTCTGAAAACACTGAAAAGCTGCTCTGATGTTGCACATTATTTTTTTTTTGGTGGGGGAGTGGATAGATTGTCAAGAGGAACCTGGTTTTTTAATTGTTTTTATTTTTCGTGTTGCACAGTTTAATTCTAGATGCCGATGAGAATAAAAAATGGAATTAAATCAAAGGCGCAAGATGCCAAATTCATTTTAATAAGAGGTCGCTGAGAGCCTGAAGGTGACAAACTTCAGGAAGTGTTAGGGAATATGTGCAAGCACAAGGAAACTTGTGACTTCAATAAAGAAATCTCAGCAACATGCCCTCCGAGGAATCTATAACAGCTTCTCAGAAGATTTATACCATCACATTGCTTGAGGATAGGCAAGCCACGCAGCGTGCTCTACAACACTCACACGAAGGGTTCAGGATGGAAGAGTCTTTCTAACCGTCATCTCCCTGTGACCAAAACGAGCAGTGTGCAGGATTCACAAATAACTATCAAACCGGATTTTTTATTTATTTTTGTTAGTGTGATCCCCGTATAGTTATTGTACTTGCACTGCAGCTGGTTCAAGCTGCGCATGAGAAAAATAAAAATCGTGTCCTGCGGTTCTGCCGGTGTTGGATTGCATGGAAAGAGAGATTTTTTGGCATGTGTAGCTGTCAGCTCACCACGTGGGAAGCTTTCATGCCCTGATGCACATTGTATGAAGGTTAATGTAAAAAATCCATGCCGAACAGCAAAGTTTAGGTCTGGTGGAAAACCTTAGGGCTCGCCGTTGTTTGAGAAGGCTGATGCGGATTGCCTAATGCTAAAAGACTGCGCCGGGGTGAGGGGGCCATGTGTCACGTTTAGTCTTTCTGAACATGGGAGGCAGCCTGCCTCCCTGTACCAGCTGACATTGGCAGTCACTTAAATCAGCTGCAAACGTTTATAGAAAAATAGCTGGAAACAAGGAATTGAGCACTTGTTTCAGAATAGTTTGTGGATGTTGCTAGAGATTTGTTGTAAAATGTAGCTTAGATTTAAAAGGCTTGTTTGGTAAGCAAAAACATTAGGGCTACTCAGGGGATTCTGAGTGTAGGAGATCTGTAATCACTGGGTTATACTCAACCCCAAATGCTTTTATCGGTTCCAGACCCAAATCTGACTAAATAAAAGTCTTCACTTGCCTGCTTCTTCCGTTTGAAAACCAGAATACATTAAAGAAAAGAAGTCACTATAACCCTTTATATCTAAGGCTTTCAACAGATCACATGTATTTCCCAAAATAAAGATAAAACAGAATGTTAGTTTGTGAAGGCTTGAATCATTCTGTATTTCAGCCACTTAATATACTTCAAACACACATACACAATCAAGACAAGAAAGCTGACTTGGAAATTATAAGCAAATTGCAGCTCTTCGAAACATCTTATATTTTCTTTTTTCCCCAGCAGCATTTAAATAATAAGAGCTCTTCCTTGATTTGGCCATCATTGTTTTCGTGAATGTTTTGAAACCATTTATCCTAAATGTGGAATTGAATAGACTAATAATTAGAGGATTTCAAAGCCATATCTAATCCTTCCTAGTGGTCCTTAGCTGCAGAATAGCCTTTGGATCTATCTTTTTTGAATAAAATTCCATTCAGAAGTTCACCAACAAGTTGGGCTCACGCCATCTAGTGATACATCTAGGAATTAGACTGTACAAATTTGACTTTTAGATGTAGACACATGATATCCACAGAGTGAGTACGTCTCAAATAAAATAATTTGGTCATTATTATATATTTAGAATGTGAAATGTGTAATTTCTGTTATTTTTTCTTTAATGACTAATAAACTGTGCAAGGGTTTTTTTTGGTCAAATATCATTTTTGTTTACTTAGTAGCTTTCCCTAATGTAAGGGACAAAGAAAACTCTTAAATGCTCACTCATTGTCTGTACTTTTGAAAAATTTTATCTACTGTACTTAAAATTATAATTGCCTTCTTCCTTAGGTAGTTCAAATTTTATGACACAATGCCAGTTTTAAAAGCAATAAAATGAGATTTAGTTTATGAGAAAAGTAGGTTTTGGCTGCTGTAAACTCGTGTTACACCCGGTTACAAATCTGTGTTTCTTCTCTCAGACTACCTTTAAAAATGTTTTTTTTGTGGTTTTGGCATCAGGAGGTGTAGACCCATATGCTTTGTGGTGGCAGAAATGGGCATCCCACAGCTGAGAAGATCAGATTGCTGTGAACTCTCTGCTTTGGTATCTCCTGGGTTCTTCTCTGATGTTCAGCAAAATAGTGTTCTTGTAATTAACTTGTTCTCAGTAATTCCTCAGACCAACGTAGCAATAAGAGAAATATTTTCACATTGAGTTTCTCTCGACTGCCCTGTCACTAGCAACACCTCTAATAACTTTTCACAGTGGAAATATTTTGTCTTTTAGGAAACTTCCAGCTACCAGTTAATGATGCGTCAGTTTAAGGTTTCTCTTGTGCATTAGGCTGTACACCTGTAGTAAGAGATCCTGTGCTCAGGAAAGATTTTATTTTAACTTAACCAATGCAGTACTTTGGAGTTGATAATTTTTTTATTTTTAAAAATATTTCAATAACTTAAACTTGCCTGTTTACAATTATATACTCAGGTAGAACTATTGCTCAGTTTGGAGAGTTTATAAAGCCTTGTGATATGAAAGCAATTTACATGGAGAAGCTATGCAGTCTTTTTCTTCTGTACACTGAGAAATATATAACTATACAAGTGTGAATTCAGTGTGAGAGAGGTGTGAAAGAAGAGAGAATCATTACTGCAAGAGGATTTTATTAGGCAGAATGCAGTTATGCTGCTGGACAAAGTGCAGTAGATTCCCCATTAACTATTTAACAGCTCTCTACAACAGCAGACACCTTATAAATTAATAGACGTGATCAAAACACAAAGTGGCTGTAGAGGAAAAGCTTACAAAGGAGTGTAGTGGCTACTATTTAATACTGAATAGTACTATCCTGCTTTTTCTAAGTAGCAGAGAAACGTTTTTTGGTGGAAAATGCTAGAGATGATCTACTTCTAAGGTCCCTTCAGTAGCTCATTTACTAAATGATGAGTGTCTATTATAAAACTCAGACATAAATTATTCAGATGAAGAATCCATCACTATTCTGCTGGGAACAATGCAACTAGAGTATGAATGGATAGTGTAAGTGGCTGATGTGGTTGGGACGACCAAATTGAACACACTTGTGCTGCACCTGGCAGCGCTGAAGAAGAGATGACAGTCAGTAATTCCCGCCTTTTATTTAAGGTTAGAAGTAGAGAGATTAAATTGTCAATAATTAATTACAGCGTTATTGAGAAGTTAATTATTCTAGCCTTTCTGGGTGCAGAAGGCTGCGTGAATCTTCCATACTAAGGTTTTGTAATTGAGATGTAGTTTCAAGTTCCCATCCTGAGACAGAGAAGAGTGGGAGGTACTGCTTTATAAACAGAAATGCTGATCCCTTCCTGCCCCCTGCATTAAAATAAATATCTTTCTTAGTTCCAGTGACTACTTCCTCAAGGAAGAGGAAAGGACTGCTTTCATTTTTTTCAAATTACTGTCAGGGCTGGTTGGAATGGTTGGAAAAGATTAAAGGAATTTGTGCATTTGAACAAACCGAGGAAATGCTGAATCCGGGACACTTTGTATGGATGACATCTCTACAAGCATTTCTCATCTCTTAGGAGGCAAGGACTACATGAGGGAAAAGCATACCCAAGGCAACGGGTATATATATTCTCAGAAATCGCAAAATTATTCCTATACAATTAAAGGACTCAATCACTTCTGCAAGGGCAGTACAGCTTTAATAATAAGATCATAATTAAAAGCGTGAAAGCAAACTGGTGGTAGTACATCTCCCATTTGTAATAAAAAATGGTACAAAGATGCCACTTGGTTGTGTTAACTTGTCAGGAAGGGTTTAGTTTGTATTTCAAGATCCAATATGTTGGACTGTGTCAGATTTCATCAGCCCCGTCTTACACCACACGGAACACAGATGTGATGTGCAGAGCCTGGCACCATTCATTATGTAGCGTGAGTTGTATAGATTTGTAGTATGGGGCTTTTCTTTAACTTTGTTACCAAACCAACACATCTATTACTTTATTATTTTATCAGTCTGTCAGTTTATACTATTACCTGAGCTTCAAATATCACATAAATTATAATCTTCTGTAGACTGTTGAAAAAACGTAAATATGTAAGTACAAGAAAAGTGGACCTGGAGTGGTTTCAATGATTTTAAATACAATTTGATAAAGCACTTGTCTTGACTATTTCTGAACTGAGAAGTTGCTCTTAATATTTTAATTTCATGGGAATAATAGCGAGTGGCTAATTTAAGTTTTAAAGTGATTGCTACTTTAGACTCCCACTTGATCTCACTTATGTCAATAGAAGGACTCCTAATGACTTTATCTTTCAATTTTTCACTTTTTCAGTTTGACTTTCAGGCTATAATTTCCTGGCTATGACCCTTTCTAAAGTTGAATTCATTTGATTTCTACTTGTACAAAATTTCATTCTGCGAGAAAAGGTGTGCTTTTTAAAGACATCAGCAATAATTCTGTCTTGGAAGGCTGAATACCTTAGATCTGAGAAAAAGAAACCATTGGAGCTTTTTCTGTGAAGTAGTCCAATACTGGAGTATTTGTTTCTTTCTGAATGACAAAAGAAAGCCAAAATAGATACTGGTTTACTTCACCAGAATTACATTTCCAACAGAAAACTTGACAAGTTAAATCTTGAAAAGCTCTGTTTCTGAGGGAAAGCTAAAGTTCTCTTAAAGTCAAGTTTCCTAAGGGAAAGCCTGTCCTCTAAACACAGTGGAGCACCTACCCTTGTTAGGAGAATAGAACTGGATTAGAGGTGTTAGACTAATTTAGCAGGGAAATTTAGCTAATTTTGTCTGTAGTGAAGCGTAAAATTGGATGAGACTAACTACAAACATCGTTTGTTTCGTATGATCTTCGTTTCCTTGATACTTGTTCCAACCTCTGAATAAAAGCACTTGGCTTTAGTAAAATTGGTGACTTGCATGAATGCAGGCTCCCAAATGGGGAAAAAAAATTCCTCTATGACTGACCGAGGGAAAAGCAGCATACTCAAATTCTGAACTAGGAATACAGTGATTTTGCCAATCTGCCCCCAAAGAAGTTCTGGGAAAAAAGCAGAAGCCAGACAAGGGTCACGAGTGTACTCGGAGGCTGGTGGGAGCGAGGCAGGTGTGCCGGTAGCTCTGTGAAACACCTCAGAGGCTGCTCCAAGGACCAGGTCTTTAAAAAATGTTTGATGGCAGAAAGCAGAGTAGTTCATAAAGTTTGGATGTGGAATTTTAGTGAGTGTGTCTTCCACGGGCGCAGGTCACGCTGTCTAGACAGACAGAAAAGTCTGACCGGCTGTTCCTGCACTGCTCGTTGGTTGAATATAGGGGGTTTGAAGCTGATCAAAAAATGCCAGAAAGCCAGACATTTTGCTCTGGCCAGACAGATACAGGTCTAAAGCAGGGAATTAGATCAGCAGATCATCATCATGGAGATTAAAGTTGAAATTGTATTTATGAAAAAGATCATTCGAGACAAGATTTAGAGCAAAAGAATCAGAGAGCTGAGCCCGGAGCCTGCAGAGCCCCAATGAGCGCAGTCATTCTGCGAGGGCCCTGCGGGTTCAATTAACCTTGACAGCCCGGAGTCTCTTAAAAGGAGCAGAGCTCACGAATGGAACGCAATGAAAAATTACTACTTTTAAACTATTGGCAGTTTAAAACCTTGTCTCGACAGCAAAACCTACGTGGCAGGCACCTCTAAAATGCTATACACTAAATGTGCTCTAAATTTATTCTTCTGGCAGGTTTATTTCTTCATTAAATATTTATGTTAGATGAGTTTTAGCATATGCATCACATTGCTGTAAATTGAGTTAGAAATTTATCAGGTTAAGTCATGTTTGAGTCTAAAGGTCTCATTCTTGAATGTTCAGTCATGCAGCAAAGAAGAGGAGACCTACAAATAACCATTCTCAAAGCAAAATGTAGTCAATTTGAAAAGGCAGCTCTATTTTTCAGTCAAATCATATAGGTATCTGGGGATTATTTTATGGTGTTGGGTTGTTGGGGTTTTTTTTCTTCCCTTCTTCACTGTTCCTGTATGTTGCACTTGATTGGGTACACTTCTCTCATCGTATTTTGCGATATGTTTTTTAAAAGATTTACAGTTGCGCAATTAGTATACAAGCAGAAGATCTAAATTTTCAGTAGTGTGTCTCTTCCATTAAATGAAAAGGAAGTAGCTATTACTAAGTTGTTATTGAGTAATTGTTTTCTTTTATATAAAACGGAGGACTTTCCAGCATCTTGAGAAATTAACTCTTTGGCTTGCTGTGATATATACAGAGTATTATGAAACACCAGATACATAGTTCTCTGTCAGTTGGTGGCTCTATGAGTTTTCCTTTCTCTTGGATCTACTTCTGTGTGATACAGCTGCCATCACATCTATTGCACTGCACTCTTGTATTTCATGATTGGAGAAATTAAATTTATCAAGTACTGGAAAAACAAACAGTAGAAATAGTACGCAGCCAATGTGGATATGGAGTTCTGCTAAAAAGAGATGAAAACTTTGGAATAGGTGGAGAACTTCTCTAATAACCAGTAGTTGCATGGAGATTTACCAGTGACAAGTAACATGACCCCATGAGTCAGAGTACATCAATTTATGGTTTTATGTGGGAGAGGGAAGGGGGAAGGAGGCATGCACAAATCAGTGCATTTAATATTTGACCAGCTCTAGTTGATGTTCTAGTGAATAAACTTTGCAGCTAGGAAATTCCCCACTGGATCGTTGCAGAATATAAGCATTTTGTAACATCTTCTAGAAGTCTCGTCTGGGTTTCTAATGATATTCGGGAACAACTTCAGTGGTGATCTTAAGATCCATATGGATCTTATTATAGTCCTCCTGTTTGCTATGGGACACTCTGGGAATTGAGGTGAGCTGTAAAAGATCATTAGCTAAACTCAGTGTGATTAATTAAAACTTTGGATTCCTAGCTTTAGTGTCCTAATGTATCTGGTTAATTAAAAGGAAAAAAAGGTTACTTGAATTCTGGTTATTTTTTAAAGAAATACGTGATCTTTGCAAGTGACACTTTTTCTTTCCTCCTTCTTGGTAGCTAGATGTAAGATAACTTGAATAGGATAATAGAGCATTTGTGTTTATTATATTTTTAATGTTTAACAGAAGAACTTTTACCTCCTGTTTTCATTATATATGTGGATTGTTAGTTATCAAATATACTGACTGGCATTGCCAGCAGAAGTACTGTGCCAGGGTTAGGGTTTTACTGAAGTAATTTCTAGCTGTTTATAATTTAGCAAATTAGTAATGTTAAGGATGGACCAAAGCATGATCAGGAGGAAATGACTGTAGAGGATAAAATGTTTTGTTTAAACTTACTATTTGTTGAATCTGTACACTTTGACTTAATTAAAGTTGGTAGAATATAATTGCAGCTAGCCAAACCAGGACCTCCAATTCAACTGGCATGCAAAATACTCCTGTTATTTTATTAATCTCTTATTCCCTCCTAGGTTCCCTTAGACTATCAGAGTATTGTGCAATAGGAGAAGGAACAGAGAAGCTATTATTGTGATGTTCACTATAGCAATTCCTTTCCCGAAACCTCTAACCTCATCTTCTGATGAATATCTCAAATTGTGGCATTCATAGTTACACTGAGGCTGAAAATCAGAATGCAGTGCCTTTCTTGACTTGTCTTTCTTGGATTTTTTAATGTCGTATATCACAGAGCATTCATCAGGCAATGGCTTTTAAGGGCAAAGGGATGAATGCAACAGAGACATTTGGTAATCTAAATGCCTACCTCCTGTTCTGGGTGTGCACAATTACCCCATAAACTCTGACTTGCACCCAAAGAAAACCTTATTCTACAGGTAGAGGGAGGGACTCGGCACCATAAGCATCAGTTACGTACCTCAGTTTCCAGAGTTCACAGTGTAAATGGCACAGAGTATACCTCTGCTCTGCTGCAGTCTAAACTGTTAAATTTATGTTATTTAGCAGCTATCAAATTCAACATTTGATGTTGCATCAGAATACTTCCATGAGAAAGACTTCTAATTTTAATTTCAAAGAATTCACAGGGTAGAGAATTCAGTGTACCCAGTATCTCTTGATATGTTGCTCCAGTAAGAACAGAAGAATGGCTGATGCCTCCATCCCACTTTCCCAGTATCCTGCCTCTGATAGCGTCCAGGAAGGTTATAAGGACAAAAGCATCATGTGATACATCCCCAGCTCTTTCACAGCTCTTATGTATTTGAAGTTTGGGAATTTCTTAAATTAAATTGGAATTTGTGGTATGTATGAACCTCAGGGGTTTTGTCTGATCTCCCCAGGCATTATTAGTCTCCTTGATGTTTAAATAGATGCCTTAGTTCCTGTGTGAATCAATCATGATATATAACAGGTACTGCTTTTGATGTTTCAACGTTTTCAGACCTTGGTTATTAAAATTCTTTCTACAGTAACATCTGAAAATGCTTTATTGCTCTTCTTTTTTGTTATATGAAGCCAAGAAAAATTTGCTTCTTGAACTTTCGGAGGAGAGTAGATAAAATTTACAGATACATGTATCTATTTTCCCAGACAGAAAGCGAGGAGAAGGTACTTAGATGAGTCTTTTCTTGAGAAAAGAGGTAGCAAAGCCAAGAAGAGTGAAATTTGCCTTTTCAGAAGCTTTCCTTGTCATAATTACACTATGTATGTGAATTAGTGCAAAAGACCAAGTGCCAGAAGGCAGGACCTGTCTGCATCTGTAATACCTCATGTCTATGTCCATCACTCACTGCTCAGCTTGCTTTTCACAAATGGCCAGAGAACGATGAATACTGGAGCAACACAGCAGGCCAAGAATGTTTAACTGTAAGAAAACGAAGTGAGGAACATATTAGTGCTAATAAAGAAAATATTTTTCAGACACTTAGCATTTTGATATTCTAGTCATAACAAACATAAATTTTATGAAGCAATTATTTTCTAACTTATCTGAATGACAAGTGCTAACAATGAAAGATAAACATAATAATAATCTAATGTGAGCATCTGAGGAGGTCTTGCGTGCATTATTTGCTCCTAATCTCTGTTGAGAAAATAAATGTTATTGGGATATTACGCCGTTCATATTTTTCTACGTGCGCTAAAATGTTGGTATTAAACAGGCCACAGGCAAGAGGTTAGTGAGTGCGATACAAACCAAGTCCATAGTTCTATCTGGGAAGAAATCAAAGATTTGTTTATGCGTCCCTCTGAATAGGCCAGTAGTTCTCAGAATTAATCCAACATCTAAAAAGACACTTTTTAAAATTAGTTTTACCAAAATTAATGTTTTCCTTATAGCACAACTAACAAGTAGGTGTTTTTATGTGTTTCTGGCTAGCTAATATTAAAGTCATGGTCTTTATGATCTTTATATCCCCTGATTTCAGTGACTTCCAGATTTTGGTGCCAATGATGCAATAGAGAAACTGAGTGTAGTCCTACAAAGGATGCTCGTGTAAATGTATCTTTTTTTTTTTTTACTTCCCAATCTAAGCTAGGCATCCATGAGAATTTGCATAAATTGATATCAACAAAACACACTTGATTTTCCTTTGTTTGAATACTTATGGTAAGTAATGGGGAGAAGTAACTTGATATCTGTCCTTCTCGCGTAATTACTGTTATCAAGAATTTAGTAACATCCTGATGGGCAGCATTTTATTGGGCTAAAAGATTGGAAAGGTAATCCAGAGACTTATATTCTGTTCTGTACCAGTGATTGGCCATTTATTTAAGCTATGACCTCTTGATTTACCTCTGTTGATTACCCTGTCACCATCTTATTCTTTCTGTCTTGCCTATCAAGTACAGCCTTTCAGCAGAAGTGTTTTTATTGCTACATATCTGTTCAAAGGAAGCAAGGTGACAAATGGAGCTTTGAGCTCAGTTATACTCACAGTTATTATGCAGGTAAAAACAGGAAAAGACTATGAAGTGACTGTATGAATGTTGGAGAATAGCGGTTGCCATACACAATAGCTATTCTTGGTCTCTTTTTGACATTATCCGGTTTGTACCTCCTGTACTACTTAAAGGTGGTTCCCTGAATAAGTTTTTTCCTATCGAGGTTTTTCTCTGCGTGTTTTTTTTTTTGCCATCCCTGTAGGGTCAGTTCACTTTCAGAAAGTCCTCTGCACCTTTCGTTGTCTTTCCGAAGAGCACTGCTTCATTTGAAGACTATACTTAGAACCAGTTCATTGTATGAAACAGTGATGATAGTAATTCGTTCAGGGGAAATTGCTTTTCCAAAGGTGGAGAAGTTAATTAAGTGTGTAACAGGAGGAAGCTAAACCTTACTAATTAGTGAGAAGGGTAACGATTATGGAAGAGAACAGATGACACTTGGCTGAAGACGAACTCAAGAAATTGCTTTAGCCAAAAGGAAGTTAGATGGGTGAATAGAAGATGAGCTTTAAGAAAGCAAAGGCTCTGTCACTGTGTCCTGATAAATTATACCTCATTTATAGTGTGTCTGCTCGGTGTTAATCAATAATATGTCGGGATGATTCTTCACTCTTAGGCACACTTTCTGCTATATAGAATTTCACTCAAATCCTTTGGGTTTTCCCCCGTGAGAATGGACCAGACAAAGGGGTGACAGCTCTTACAGACAACTGCAAGAATGTTTATGAGGAATCCAGACACCTGGGTTGAAACTGCAACACTCCGCTCTCCTAACCCCTAGAAAAGGCGATGGCTGGGAGGCTACCAGCAGTGAGTTACACGGGCCGTAGATTGCTCATCTCCTGGGGTGCTGTGTTTACTTCTGAATGGTAAAAATATTTAACATTCAAGAAAAATCATTTAAACCCTTCTGCTTAAGCAGGTCCTTGATCTATATTCACTCTTGCTGGTTTTAGCTCCAGATGACTACTGAGTCTGATATTGCTATAGTCAGGACAAAAATACTTCTTTGGCTTTGCTGTTGGAAGAAAAAAAAAAGCAACACAAGACTGCATTTCTCATTGTTCCGCTACATAGAACTCAAAAGTTTGACCCTTGATATCTTACTGTAGTTGTTCATTGGGAAGTATTAGAGCATCATCAATCCACTTGTGGTCCTGTAAGGGAGAGTTGCATGTATAACTGAAATGCTTAATTGGTTTGTGCATCCTCCAGTGCTGGGTTAAATTTGTACTAGTGAAGAGGACTAATTCAAGGTTAATATCCTGTTAAATTCTTGTTTTAGAATTTAAGTGGGTACTGCTCTTATGCTGGAACACATGTTGATATCAGTCTCCCTGATTTATGTTAGTTAGACTGTAATAATCTATAAGCCTGTGTATGTCTCTCTATAAACATATATATCCTTTGGGTTTTTTTAATTGAAAAGAAAGATTTTTCCTTAACTTGGCAAGAGCTGTCTACTAACAGAATTTCTTAGTAAAGTTTTCATGAGCTAGAAAAAAAGAGGAGAAATTAAGATAAAAGTTTAGCTAATGGAAAAGTTTCTTTGCTTTAAATAACATTTACTATTTAATCATAAATAAGCTCCATTATCTTTGAGGCAAAAACTTATTAGGCAAGTCTTCAGAAAGGTTAAATACAGAAGAGTATGTCTATCCATTAAATAATTAGAAATAATGAATGAAATTTATTCACTTACTACAAATTTGCATGGTGCTGTTGGTAGAATCAAAGGAAACTTCAACACTAAAAACCACATTTTTTCAAGCCTGTGAGAGATTAGTTGTCAAATTATAAACAAATCTAACCATTAAAGGAGTGAGAAATTCCAGTGAGAAGTTGTTAAGACATGGACATTATCTCTCTCCACTTCTGGACTGTTTCTCCCAAGTGTTGTCTATTGCGGTTTGTTCACATCAGTTGGGGAAGGCTGCTTGAAGTGTTGGTTTTGTGTTTGGTCCAAAGTAAAGTTTTCCCTTGTGTTGTGAATTCAGAGCTAGTCATCATTCACGCTTCACTTTTACTAGGGTACTTCTGTTTACTACTTTCTGCATATCGTATGCAGTGATGTAAATATTGAACAGGGAAATAATTTCACTTGACAGTGGATTACCAGTGACAATAACAAGTTACATCTACAGCAAAATAGAACCAATAGCCTTAGATTTCATGTTATATGTTTCAACAAAAGCTATTTTATAAAAATAATATTTTACCTGTTCTAATTAAGTACGATAAACTCACTCTCAGCATTTTCTTTCTGCTCTTCACTTGATAAAGCTCCGTTTCTCAAACACTACATCCATGCTGCGCTCTTGTGCCTGTTTATATAACCAGATGAGACAATGGCAATGTTGACCTACATTGTTATAATGACAAATCACATTCAAACTGCTCACAAATACTGTTTTATCTTGTTGGCGCATAGCATCAAGGCTATGCTACAAGAAACTTGTAGCCTGATTTTCAGCCATGTGACTTCAGCCTTTTTTAAAGCCAGTGCTCAAATTCCAGTGTACTGTAGGCAAATGCCATCACAAGCTTATGACCTTTTCTGGTTTCGTTCTGTAGCCAAGGATAAATAAGTGCAGTTCACCTTTGGTTTCAATATTTCTTTCCTTTGAAGCAATAGATCTGGCCTTTCATCAATCTAGTTACCTGCATGCTGCAACCAATTCTTTATTCTTTTACTTGGAATGAATTGATTGTCAATGTCCTGGAAAGAATGAAAATAGAAGGAGGAAAGCTTTTTTCTTCACGCAATGTTTAACTCACAATAAGAGTTAGCAACATTGCAAAATGGAAAAAAAATATAAAATGTTTAAAATATTAAATTCTAATCATCTTTTTTTAGAGGATGTTTTAGCAAGGAGTGTTCACAGTGTTGTCTGTTCTGGACTTAGTAAATTCATAATGTCTGCTCAATGAATAATTTTTAAGAGAGTTGATGATTCAGCCTTGCAAAGGAGAAAGAGTGCACCTGGAGTTCTCATCATTGCAGTGCTGTGGGGTAACTATCTTGTTCAGGTGACAACAAACCAGTTTTTAGGATAGAGTTTGTAATTTAAGTCTAAAACAAATTCTTATTGGGACAATTCCTAATGGAAGATGCAGGGAGGGGGGAAAAGTATGGAAAAAGTAATCAGAATATATTAATCATTTAAACTTCGTTGCAGTCTGGAGTACTAAAGTTATAAGTAATGATGCCAAATAATATAAACAAGGTTCTCCAGTTGGTACACATACAGCATGTGGAAAAATCTGCACTCTGTCAAACATTCCGCGTAGTTCAAGTGATGCTTACAATGCCAAAATAAGGACTGCAACGTGGCCTGTTTGGTATCAATTGGTGCTTTGTTAGAATCAATGACAACTGAAGCAGATTTTTAAGCAGAGAAGGTTATCTTAAGGTTTTTTTCATTAATTGAAGGTTTGTAAGAATTTGTATTTATTCACATTATCTCCTGTGGACTACTGTTTATTTGTATTACTGTAGTGCCTGGAAGCTTACCATACTTCACATAGACGACACTTTTTCTGCTAGGGGCTTTATAAATGATGCTACTATGTAAGGAATTGAGTGTATATATGTTTGTGTGCATGTGTGTGTGTATGTATGTATGTATGTCTCTGAAATAGTAGTCATTAGTGAAGACTGTCATTTGCATGGATCCAAAATAGATGGATAATGGAATTATTCATGTTATTCCATTTCAGTAGTCATCTTCATAATATTCTTCAAACAGTCCTTTGCCTGCAGTTTTAAGTAATAAGCATGCTTGAGAACATGTCAGTTCAGAGAGTTAAAAAATGCTTTATGATACTAAATAGTGTTGGGAAAAGTCCATGGGAGATCTGTAGCAAGGCTCCTGAATTTATTAAAGGAGACTGTGACAAGCAAGGTGCAAGTATAGAAAGTACTCTTGTCAAGTTGAATGGTCGTTGTAAGGAACTTGAAGTTTGTGTAGCTTTCATCTAGTGGAAAATGAACACCTACTAAAATGGCAGAAGTTATCTGATGGCTTAAGGAAAATGGTTGCATTCAATTAGGAGGTTTCTATTGCAGATGCAAAACAAAACTAAATTCTAAATATAATTATGAAAACAATGTAGAAAATACGTTCTTTTGATTTGCAAGGAGCCTTTCAAGATCTTATCACAGAATCCTGTTATAGGATGAGAGTTCAAAATGTAAAATTGATACGTTTTACTGCATGCATACGTGGAAGTTAGGTGTAGAGAATGGCATGCTCTTTTAAAATCCTTTGCAGTAATTTCTGTCATCAGAAGTTTCTATTGCATGATGTAATAAGGAACAGTAAAACTGATTATTTCAGAATTTATTTCAGGGAGGGGAAAAAAAGCAGAGGTAGGAATGAGATTAACAAAGTGGCCTAAATAGATCTGCAGATAACGGGATTTAGTCTGGGATAAATTTGGCCCGATTAGTTTCCTAAGCTTTTATATCTAAAGCTTGAGTTCAAATCAATAAGAGAAGGTAGAAGATGCTCCTAAGTGAATTATAGGATGTTTCAATGCTAAATGAAATATACGTAGATTTTTTTGGTTTTGGGAGTCGTGTTATACCTGTAAAACATCCTCTCAGAGTATTTTCACCTCTCTCCTTCTGCTCCTTTTCTGACTTAGCACAAAACATTTTAAGACTCTAAATCCTCTAGTCAGTATTTTCTTCTTCAAGAAATTCTTTAAGGCTAGTATAAATGGTTCATGTCTAGCCTATTACTGGGATAGTGAACTGGAACAGGGAGTAAAAAGACCACAAATGGTCTTTGCTGCTCTGTCACGTTGCCTGGCTATTGGAACGCCCCCAGAGGAAGCGATGCAGCGTCTTGCAAATTAAAGTCAGCCAGCCACAGCTCTTCTTCTGATGGCCTTGACTGATCTTGGATTTGTACCTGTAAATGTTATGTATCGCTCTCATTCTCTGCCTTTCTTCTTAGGTCCTCCAGAAGGCAAAGAGAAGGACGTACTGAGTTTACATAATATAAGATGAACATATCATTCACTTGAACTATTCAAAAGTCGCTGAGAAATTTTGATCTTGGTAATTTGGTGATTCCCTTGTGTTCTAATTCTGTTCAAACAAGTTCTTCCACCCCGGGGTGCTGAAGCAAAGCTTCACTTGCCAATTTCAAAAAACAACAAAACAAAGACCCAACTGATAAATCTGTAACAAATTGTTTCATGTTTGCAACACTTGCCTATATTTATGCAAAAATGAATTTGTGAACTTTGAAAGTAATTCACAAGACTGTCTGGACTTGCCTGACCTCAGGGCTTTTTTTGCTTGTAATCTGAAGATCTCCAAGTCGTCTTCCTTTGAAATGAAACTCGGTGCTTTTTTTTTTTTTTAAGATGGAGTTTATGTCATTTTGTTAAATATTGCCATCTGCAGCTATTCATTTGCAGAGAAAAGATGTCCTTTTTTTTGGTTGCCTGTCGTTTATTTGGGTTTGTGTTGTTTGTTTTTCTCCTGGAGGTATCCAGGAACTTTGCTCTGGGTTAATGGAGCATATTTGTCAAATGCACTAGGGCATAGATCTTTAGCTGTACTGGAAGAATGCATGTTAATAGAAGGGACGTATTTGATTTAATGTCACCTTTCCTTTCAAATGTGACCGTTATGTTGTGATATTGTGATTGTGAGTGATTTCAGCTATTTGAAAGGGTCTCTCAGATGATTCCTTCAAGCAACTGGTTGACCCAGCAAATTCCTGCCACCCCCAGAAATGGAGTGGAGTGGTTATGAAGAGCACAACCAACTGACAGTTGTTTTACTTGGCAAATGTGGAAGACTGAGACAGATATCCTCAAACAGGAGATATTGTCTGTCATTCAAGTTGTTTTTCAGGCTGCCTTTTCAGACTTAGAAAAGGTAAACACTTACAGTAGCTCTTTCAACTGTGTTGAAAGCATCTGACTAGGTTTCTACATGTGAATATGAGTGAGAGAACATTTTGTCTCCCGACCTTCTCCCCTTGCCAATCTTTCTGTGAGATGTAAGCAGCTTTCAGGATTGATGGTCATTAATTAGACAGGTAGAGTAGCTTGGGTAAACTTGCCCCAATCCTGACTTCTATTCATAAGAGCACAAGGTTCAGAAGTTCAATGTTATGTCTTGCTGGAGCTTCTTCTGTTACATTCTTTTTTATGAGCATTCTGTTTACCTACTGAAAAGAAAGCAATGACAAATAAGAGAGAAAAAATGAAACAGAAGTTTGACCTTTTCAGAGCTGGAGATGTACAACACATGCTCAGAGCTTTTGAAGGTTATAGACATTGCTTTCAATAAAGCTGTAGGACATAATTTAAGCTTTCTTCATTGCATCACCCAAGTGCTGGCAAGCTGAATTCCTCTTTACCTGAGGCATTTGAGGCATATTGTGCAAAACTCAAAAGTATGAGTACAAAAAGTATGTCCTATAATGGTAACTGCTTTTACACTGGATTTTCAAAATACCGTTTATCAGCAGTGAACTTGACAGTCTGTCATTTTTATTTGAAGAGGTATTTTTGCATTTAAATAATCATTAAAACCACTGAAGCCATAATAACTTAAAAGCAGCTGTACTTCCTTGGGAAAGTTGCCTAGAAACTAAGATTTTGATGCTTCAGGCTCAGAGAAATAGATGAAATATAATGTCTACATTCCCGAGTACTTAGTATTTATACCCTTGGAGAGAAACCCAGACTCTTACATCAACTGGCCAATAAAAAGTAGTGCTTCAGAATGATAGTCAATAAAATCCCATGCAGGGAAAGGTATGAAGACCCTTGTGTCTACTTGTTATCTGGAGACCAACATTCTTTCTTGAAAAGATACACTAATATAACTTCGGTGAAATGATTCAATGAGATTTAGTGTTGTCTTCCAAGCAATGACCTGAAAAGACAGTGAAGATGTCATCACGTGCTATTCTCTAATGACCAGGATCTGGAAAAACTGTGGTACTCCTTACTCCAGCTGTGAAAGGGTTGGCATTTTCTTCTACAGCTTCTAAAAAGCATCCTAGAATCTTGCAAAAACTGTGTGAAAGTATGCACTGCACAGGGGAAGAAAATATATTGGGCCAGATGGACAGCAGAAGGGGGCAGGGAGCGGCATGACTTTGAAGGCAATGCACTCCCTGATACAGGGAGTCCTGGCTCCTTGTGGAGAAATAGCTTTTAGGTTAGCAGATAGATATTATTTATGATCTATTCTTTTCTTTCAGTCCCATAGGATTTAAAAGCTACACCAACTCCCTCTCTAGAGGTTATCTATTTCTTATGCATATAATACTTTCCAATATATTTCTTCCAAAATGAATACCCTTTCATGGCTTTGGAAGTGTTTCACCCCTTATAGTTAATCCTCACACCCTCAGCAAATTTGGTTATTTCTCCTAATTTGAAACATATTGCAAATCTACCATTGTCGACTTGTTGCTTGGGATAGGATCCTGGCTGAAATGATGTGATGCTGTATCTGAAAAGGCGTAAGAAAAGCAGGCAAAGAACAACTTTGCAGCTTACTTTGATGATACTGTGTCATGTTTAATCAGCGAAGATTGAACCAGTCACCTTGAGATTCTGAGCTCATTGTTCAATACCGTTTAAAACATTGATTTTCTGTAACTATGAATCCTCTCAAGTAGTCATTAGACAGGAAGCAAGTTACCTGGGGGTTTTTTAATACAGAAAATGTTAGAAAGATAGAAATCTAGCCTGGAGGAGGCAAGCTGGATACTGAGGAGCAGTTTGTCAGACCTGAAGCAAAGTTATATCTCCCAGGACCAGCAGGGGTGATGGTATTCAATTGATTCTCAGAAAGAGCTAGAACAACTTTCTACCTTACCTCACCTGACAACAATAATTTTTAGATGACTGAAAATGAAGAGAAAGTGGTAAAAAAAAAATAGATATGAAGAAGAGTTAAGCCTTGGATCTTTTTTCCAGAGCTAACATTAGTCATGAATGTTTACTGCCAACAGATGTTTCGGTGTTAAAGCAATTACTTGAAAGCATTGCCCAAGACTATGTGAACCTTTACTTCAGCAAAAAGTTATTTTCCATAATCTCTCTTGATGCTTGAAAATGTCGAGCTAAAAAAAGAATGGTTATTGCGGGTGCTTATTGTCGTCACTTAGCCTGTTGCTTGGAATGACAGAGAAGTAGAAATAACAACATTGTCAGTTGATGCTTACATCGCAACAGAGACGTAGGAGAGCAGACAGACATGCAAAAATATCAGCAATAAAGAAAAAAATCTTTCTCTTTTCTAATATAACTTGTATTAGCTGTCTGCTTCTGACAAGTGCTATTTACCTAAATTATGGCAGTACCAGAACTTGCTGGAATCCTGCTAATCTAAGAAAAGCCCCCAAATAAAATTGTCTACTGCTATAATTAGAAGTAATTTATAGGGATATCCGTGTACATATATCTAAGCCATTGGGATTTTGTATTGATCTCATCACTGTGGTAGGAGTGTGGTCTGAATTTGGTATTCGCAGTACAGCATCATTGACAGAAACCACTACTGGTTAGTAAGCTACATTGTATTATGGAAGAAATAATGGAAATTACTAAAAGAGGGCGTTTCGGCAAAATCCAAGGGTGGTTTTGAGGACTACATTAGGATGTACTTGAACCTTTTATTTCACACCAAGGATGGCCATTTTTGAAACCTCTTTTACAATAATCTTAGTTATTAAAAATAAACAGTATGAAATATAAAAGTTTTTTTTCCATTTGCTCTATCTAGCTTTGCAAATATGACTCTGTATGGCCATTTCTGTTGGACTGGCAGAACAGTTTTGGTGGATTACTTGTGGCAATTTTGTGAGTATCTCAGGAGGAACTGCCTAAGCAGAATAAACATAAACTGCATACTAATAAATCCAAATATTTCTATGTCTCTGTAGTCAACAGTAAAATATTTCACATTACTTCAATATTGAAATGTAACAAATGGAACTAGTTTATCAGTATTTCTTAAGTGAAATTTGTCATCAATTTTCTTCGCTGTCCTGCTTACTCTCCTGTAAAATCTATAGACCTTCGTGAAGATTGTGCATCATAATTGGTTTCTAAATTTTTACAAATGACAGAGATTTAATCATAACATCGTATCAGAGACTGGTTTGCATTGGAAGGGACCTTAAAGACCATCTAGTCCCAACCCTTCTGCCATGGGCAGGGACACCTCCCACTAGACCAGGTTGCTCAAAACCCATCTGACCTGACCTGGAACGCTTCCAGGGATGGGATGTCCACAAATTCCCTGGGCAACCTGTTCCCCCAATCAATTAGTCTGTTAAGGCTTCCAAACATTTATTTCCCTTATCCAACATGGTTCTGGTGGTTTTACACTTGTCTTTAAGAAGGTGCTTTTCTGCAACATCTTTTGGTTTAGTGTGACAGAACATGTTTGAATAAAATAATCTGCAAGTAAATTGAAGGATTGAAAAGTAATATGGTTAATTTAGAAAACCCTGATATACCTCAAAAATCCTGTTTGTATTACTTAGATATGACACTGGACAAGTGATTGAAGATATTGTCTACTTGCCTCTCTCTGATTAAGAAGCTTGAGAAGTAGCTTTGTGAAAGCTACCGCTTATGCAAGGTCTTTGCTTACTGTGTGTAGTGATTCCTGTGGCACTGGTGGGAACAGGTTTTTCTTTTGTTTCAACATTGCTTCATCTGACAATGACCCCCTCTCTGTACCTGTCTGAGAACATACTAGAAAACTATTTGTGAGCAAATATAACTGACCTCAGCAGGGACTAATTGCTTCATTAAGACAAAAATCAAGGGACTACAAAAAAAAAAGAGGGCAGAAAGAGGGTTGCAATTAACGTTGACAGCTTTTTAAAGGTTTTAAAAAAATCTATTACAGTCTGATGGGAAATCTGACAGTGGAAAAAAAGGTTTAAGTTGAAAAATGGAAATACTCTGTTTAGAAAATATTAGAATGAACCCTTGTAAGTTCTTTCTATCAAAATGAACAGCTTGGTGACAGTTGCATGACTTCATATAAACATTTCAGTTTGTCATAACTTAAGCTAAAAAGACATATTATGATAAAATCACATGGCACTGTAAGATGTCCATCTGATTTATTTTCCCCCGTGTCACAATAGGCCGTTTGCTCTTATTTGCTTTGGACAGGGATCAAATTTTTTCTCTTTGTATTTTTACTTTGATATATCTCCTATGAGTTGCTGTTCTAGAGGTTGCTTTGCTGGAATAGCAAGTCGATACCTCATTTTAACTAGCTGGGAATGAAAGGCCAGTCATTTTTCACTTGCAAATGTATGTTGGAGAGTATGTGATTAATCTATCATCATCTTTGATCAGCAGTTCTCAGGATATGTATATGCAGTAAACCCAGAGGAGGCCCCACAAATCTCTCTATGAAGCACGTGTTTGCTTGTCTTTTCTTCTGGAATGCTTTTAAGGCCACTGTAAAGCGTGTAACCTTATTTTGAATAACATTCATGGAACACTGCTGAAGTTTAAGTGATAAAATCCATGTGTCTGGGATGTGGCTCAATGCTTATTTTCTTGTGGTTAGCCCCACAGGACGCACATATCCATGAATAAAAATTATTAAGAATAATTTGTCGTATACACCCCTTCTCTAAAAAATAAAACTTACTAAAACATATTTATTTTGTATGATTCAAAAGGTATTTGTATATTAACAACAAATCAAAATTCAATCGTAATAATTTTGATATGAAATCAAATATTCATTTAAAACAGCCAGTTATATGCACACATGGTGAACTTTCCATGTTTTTGAACTACTTTGTTATTCCTAGCTGGTTTTTTTGAATGAACGCCTATCCTTGTCTACGTGTAATATCTGTGGCCCCTACCATGCTACCTTTTGATTCATGCATTGTTTTTGTATCTTGGCGCTTCATTGACTATTTCTCTTTATTTCGTTAAATTGGTCAAATGTTTCTTTAGGGTGTCGTGTTCCAGAGGGAGGAGCAGATTTGAATGTTAGGCTTCCCCTCAGTTTTTGCTGTTAACTATTTGATACTCATTTACAAGTGCATTGCCCTGCAAGACTGTGGCTATTTCGGTTCTTATTAGACTCTTTTGTACTTCTTTTGAATTTTAGGTGTCTGACAGTCAGTGGTTTGGTTCTGCGCCAAAGGCTGTGTGACTGCAAATTGGAAATAGCAGTAGATAATTTTTAACTGTTTGTCTTCTTTGGCTTCTGCTGTTCTTTCTATTGCTAAGTAGTGCTTAGGCAGCAGCACTTAGTAGGCACTTACCGTTTCATGGTCATTAGGAACACTCATGCATGAAGGTACATCATACAGTTAATGAGAAGTGAGGGGCTGGACATCATATCAAATATTTTTTCTGGTTCAGATTTTCTATAGAAATAGCAATACTCATTTTCAGAGTAAACCTATTTATCCTAAGGATAGGTGACAGCACCCAGCCAAGATGTGAAGTAAATGTGGTACTTCTTGGAGATGCAAATAGCTTTATCCATAAACATGTAGTAGTAATTAGATGTACAATTATTTCTTATATTAAAGTAAAATACACACATTGACCTTTGTTCTGTTAAAATGCAAAAGTTCTAGTGATACCATTAGCATATTGATAGGTCATCAGCTGTTCAGCTATTTCAAGTACAATATAATTAATTCTACCTAAGTCTGTCTCTAAAAAGCTGTGGCAGACATTATAGGAGAGTCGTAGAGCTTTATGAATATATTTAATAATTCTTTTTTGCCAATTGTTTAAATTTTTTAATTATTATTTGGAACTGGTGCAAACAGTGCTGTTGAATTGTCAGCTATGCCTGTCATGCCATGAGTCATTGAAAAAACAGAGAAAACTAGTTTGCCTGTACTTCATTTCCTACCACGTTTGTAGCTCCGCTTCCAAGCAGTCTCTAAGATGTTCTGTGAAATTAATTGATTCAAGTTTTGCTAAACATGTAGCTGAAAAATTGGTATATGCTAAATGCAAGACGTTGAAACCTAGTCTTAGAATATCTGAATATGGAGTTGTTCTGTTGAGCTTCCCCAGAACTGTTGACAAGGCTGGGGAAAAAAGGTAATACAAGGACTGTGGCCTGGAAGTGGGGTTACTGGAAGGTACTTCATCATCTTGCTGGTGACATGGAAGAACTATAAACCAGTCCATTTCTTCTACATGTGTATATTGTGCTGGCAAGGTGTTTCTGGTGCGGCAGCAGCTGCTCAAGTGACAGCCTTGCTGAGACAAATCTGACTCACCCCAGCGCCCACAAGACACGGCCGGGCGTGCGAGCAAGAAAGCAGTATGTGCCATTTATGACTATCTACACGAAGAGCACGGTTACTTTGGTCACCAATCACGCTTCATTACACAACTCTACCAGGAGAACTTTTTAGTGTAGAATTTGCCTCAGGCACAATGTCTTCCAGAGCTATTTTTGGTCTGGTACGGTTAATATAGCATCTTTTGTTCAGGGCTGTGCCTAAAACCACAGTGCAGCCCTTGCTTCTAAACTAACGAACACCTTTTTTCTTTTTTGTTAACTTTTCCATTTTCACTCTGACATTAGTACATTTTGTGGCTTCTAGGAATTAATATTTAACTTTTAATGTTGTTAATAGATCAGCCTTTACTTTACCTGTGTTGCTAGAAGCAATTAATAATACCTTACTCGTTCCCCATGAATAGCATAAAATATTGATATAAGAGCAGAAAGACTATTTATATTCTCTGAATTATACACCCTCGTTCTACTTGTCCATAACGGACACCTTTAGTGAGACTTTTGGAGGAGAGTTATGTTGGTCTCTCATATATTCACAGCCATACCTACTAAAATATTTGGTTTTAATCTGGAGTGTATTATCATTAGGTATGCAGTATGTTTTAGTCAAAGGAAATATATTGAGTTCACCAAGGAGCAAATGGGTAATTTATTTTTTTTTTTACATATATTCTATAGCATAATACAAGATGATCTTAACGTGCTTCTTGTCCTTAGAATCTACAAGTAGACAGTGAAGCAAGGCAACTTGCAGACTTTCAGTTCAGTAACCAAGCTGAAAATGCTGCAGGAGAAATGGCTGTAAATCTATTTTGAACAGAAATTGTTTTGGAGAATTTGTTGGACATTATAGATTTGGAGATGAATTTAAGTAAAATGCATTTTTTTCCACAGGATAATGCCTATTTCTGTTGAGGTAGAGACTAACTGAGAATGAGAAAGGTGGGGTACCCATTCTGCTACCACTGCTATTGAATAATATATGCTCATTTGACAAGCAATGCTCACAGATCATCTTGCTCAACAGAATATGATTACGGTATGAATATTACTTGGGAAAGGAGAAGACAGATCACCCCATCATTCTGAATAAGTTATCAGAGAGGGCAAAGGGAAAGGATTACATCCTGAAGCTTTGTCTTTATATTCTGTGACAGTGAGAAAAATGCAGAGGTCCTTGTGTTTGCGGGCTTTAAAATCCCTAAATGCATATACTTTCTGTTTCACAAGTGTTTTGGCACAAATTTTCTGTTTTCTTCAAAGCTCCTTTGTAAATACTATCGAAACATCTTTATATGCATATATACTTTTTTCTCCCAGCCCCTGTTTAAATTAAAACTGGAGACCTGAGGTCAAATTGTTCTGTACTGAGCTTGCTTTAGATATGAGTCGTCAGTTTTGCATCTAGAGTTCAGTTAAAAGTGAGGAACTGTGAAGAAGCACTTAAGGCATAAAGAGAAGAGCAGGCATTGTTATTAAATTCTTCATTTTTGAAATGTCTATTTGCTGAAATACTAAGGTATGCCTCAAAAACATCAGTGGACGGATGACAAATTCAGACTTTTTATTATGGTCCTCAAAATATTACTATTTTACTAAACTAACTCAAATTTAAAGTATCCAGAAGGATTAAGAAACAGGACTATACAGCCTCTGTGTACTTTGTTACTTTCCCAGAAGGTGAAGTCAGTCTTACATAAGGCCTCTGAAAAGCCAACAGTATATTTTGTAGAATATTGCAAATTTTTCATAATCTTAGTATCAGGGAGTCTGTGAGGGAGAATTGTTTGGTGAGTATGGAACTAGCCTAAGGCTTGCTATTGCTGCTTCTACATCTTTTCACAGAAACAATTTTGTGTCTGAAATTGGGAAATTACTTATGCTCATTGTACCACAGTCCAGTATATATGGAATGTATAGAGAACTTTTGTGTCTCAGAGTGAAGATAAATTGTAAATGATTGTGAGGTGCTCGGGTTCTACAGTAGATGTGTGTGAGTGTGAAACATACTCAGGCAGGGATAGATAATGTTGTTTTAATAATATCAAACTAGAAACAATCACTATCAAAGCAGGCTGAAGCTGCGTATCGCAGTCGTACTGACATACCACTGATTGCTTTTGTGGCAATTCTCTAGCGCTTTGCGCTGCCACCACATTTGCAGGAGTTTTAGTTTGCCAGAAGAGCAGTTATACTGAATTATGGCAGGTCAGGTTGCTTATGATTGTTGTAAACATTAAAAAAAAAGTTTTGTGGCTTTTTGAGCTTAAGGACAATGAAGGAGAACACTGTGGTTTGGGGTTTTTTGTATATATATAAAAAAAAGATGGTGACATTTTAAGCAATAGAGAAAGGTTTCTCAGTAAAGCCTTTCTAAGGAGCTCCAGGGATCCAGGAATTACATGTTATTGAATGGGCAGGGTCCTACAGACATTGTTCAAGATAGAATTTCCTTCCTCTGCCTCCCCCTGGAGCTTATGGCTTCAGTATTTTCTTTCTTTGTTTTCTTGTGTATTTATTATAATTATTTCACTCAGCTGCCAGGGCTTTGCTTGTATAAAGATTGGAGCTTGTCTTTTTTTTTTTAATCAGGCTTTTTTTTTATTTAAAAGGCAAGAACATACCCAACTAAGTGTAACTTCAGAAAAAATGCTCGTTTTTTTAAATAGAGAATTATGGAGCTTATTCTCTTTATGATTTCTGCAAACCAAAAGTTACATAGTGGCGTGACTCATTCGGCACCCATGGGGTTAAATCATGAAAGCAAACAGAAATGGAAGGAGGGCACACAGAAGAAACTGTGAACGTGTAAATGGCAGATGGAAGCTCGATTCCCTTGGAAAGCGAAAATGCTCGTTTTTTTAAATAGAGAATTATGGAGCTTATTCTCTTTATGATTTCTGCAAACCAAAAGTTACATAGTGGCGTGACTCATTCGGCACCCATGGGGTTAAATCATGAAAGCAAACAGAAATGGAAGGAGGGCACACAGAAGAAACTGTGAACGTGTAAATGGCAGATGGAAGCTCGATTCCCTTGGAAAGCGATTTCCATATCTCACCCAATATCTTTAATTTTTTAGTACCATGTTTGATGGAGTCAATAGGAAATAGCTGTATGAATAACAAAAATACATTTGGGGTGAAAGGTGGCACGGGAAGGGCTGTGGGGCCCCCGGGCAGGGTGTTCATATCCTTTGAAGTTAAAGCTTTATTTTTCTGCTGTCGGGGTGGCAGATCTCCTGCTCACTCGGTAGCGGCGCGTGCGTCGGCGTCTGGGAAGTGTTTTGGAAGGTGGTGTGGAACAGCTCTATCCAGCGGGCAGCTTGGCTGGTTTTGAAATCTGAGAGCAGTGGTTGGGATCCCTTTTTATTCATAAATTACTTCATGAGCATGAAGGAAGCTCAGCGCGATGACGTTTAGCACCCATCGCAGGCATTTGTGTGAAAAACAAGACTTGGTGTTCGACAAGTTGCTGGGCTATGACATCCATTTGGTCTTTTGCTTCTGACACACGTGACATCCTTAGACTACTATAAAAATCTGTATAAATTATTACATATGATACTTGACTCAAGTATCAGAGGACGCTTGGTGGTTCTAAACCCCAGTAAATTAATTCACCTTGTCATCCCTTTGGGGCAGAAATGCAGAAAGTGATATTTAAGTAGATTTTCAAATAGCAGCAGTATTTTTCTTCATGTTATTGCCGTACACTACGTGTCAGATATGATAAAAAGAGAAATGTGTTGTCTGTTTGTGAACATGGCAATATCTTTGAGCAAATCCAGATAACTTCCAAGCTGACAAGTAAGACAGACAAGTGTCAAAACCTAATGCACACTAGACTATCAGGAAAATGTCATATTCTGTTCATTTCCGCATCACAGATTTTACTATATGCTTAGTTATTAGGAAAGCATCAGGTATATTTAGGGGGTTTGACAGAAAAGTTTAGAACAGATGGATGGATTAAATTGTCAAGTGAAATATTCCCATTTTAATTTGCTGCTATTCAGCCTGTGAGAAGGGCAGGGTGAATTTATTTTGCTTTTTCTGTGAGGAAGAAAATGAAAGGCTAAGACAAAGGTTATTTAATTAGCTGCATAATTCTTAGTAATAAAACAATCAAATGCTAAAGAAGATGGCACAGAAGGGTGCTATGTCATGAGAGTACTCCAAATGAAAGAAATCTTATTTTTTTAAAGGTTTGAAAAGTTGAAAGTTACATAGTTACTTTAGAGCCTAGTTATAAATATTACTATATTGCCTTTCTAAAACAAATTCAAATGCTTATAGAAGAAGTAGTATACTTATAATCACAAAAAGGTGCACATTTCAACTTTGGAATATCTTGTATTTAGTCTTCGTTTTTTTCCAAATAAACCATAGACACTCTATTACGTCACTTTTCCATAAACCTTTCTATGGTGGTGTCAAATTTTTCAGCTGACTGAAATTGTCTTTTGGTATACGTGAGATGGTTTTGTAATAAAATATGCTTGTGACTCAAATGTATTCTGGTTTTTTTTGCAAATTTAATGGAAAATTTTTCTCTTTTCCGTATACCACCTGGAAATAATTACTACGCTTTCAGTCAAAAAAAAAAAAAAGAATGTGTTCAATTGAATTCAGTTTTTCCTTAAAATGATGATAGATTTTCACACTGATATGAAAACAACTGTACACTCAGGTTCCAAACAGATATTTTCCCAAACTAGTGTGTTTTGCTGCATTCAGTTGTTTTCTGTGATTATTTAAAGCAATTTGTTAAAATCGTACAGAAATGTGATGGTAACACTTTGTAAACTTATTTGCAAAACACAGTATATTTTCCACTTTATGGAATTGCAGACATGAAGCTTTAAAGCAACAACAACAAAAAAAAGACTCTGGCTCAGTTTTGATTGTGAAATGTCTTTTTCTTAGGTACTCAGTTATGTAACCTGTATGATGTAAAATGGATTTCACACATAAAATGAAATAAATCAGAGACCAGCTCAGAATTTTATTAATTCACGTAGAGCTTGAGTAGTATTTATTTGATAAATTCTCAGCTGTAGATTGAATGTTTGTTTCTTTATGGATCACTGTTTAGTTTAGATAGTCGTATAATTTAAATTAAATTTCATGATACATCTATCGGTATTCAGAAAGAAGGAGGTCTGTAAGTCACACTATCAGGCCACAGTATTTTGTACTGGGACTGACAAAGAAAGCTCTTAACACAGCCACTCTTGCAAAACACATTCAGAGAGCACATTTGCAGATTTCCCCAAGGTTATCTCTGTTTACAGGCATCAGAGAGCAATGCAGCCTTTAAAAAAAAAGTCTGTGATTACTTTTATTGCAAAATTAAAGATGATGAATTTGAAAGAAAAGAATTAAGGATGTTATATGCTATGACAAATCCTTTCATTTCCCTTTACCCGTTAGGAGGGTACATGGAAGCACTGAGTTAAATTTAAACCTAATAAAAGTATTAAAATACTGAATTTTGGCGTGACTTAGCAAAAACATTTAATTGAAGAAAACATCATAACCAGATATGTAAAATAGGTCTCGGAAAACAAATACCTACATTAGGTGATTATTTGTGAAAAAAAAAAGATGCATATGTGTAACTCTTACCACTTTTTTTCTATGGATTTGAACGCTGTTTAGTGTTGTGCCCTGTAATCTTCCATAATCGTTTCCACTCTCTTTGTGCTGTTGTTGTGCTCCTTCTAGATGCGTCTACATTCTGCCTGGACGAGAACTGTAAATGACCTTTGATTTCAAGTATAGTTATATCTCTGTGAAGGGCATAAAGACAAACTGGGATGGGTTTAGATTGATATTGAATGGAATGTTGCTCGAGGACAAGGCTCGCCGTAATATTGTTGTGACGGCTACTCTGTCCTAAATGTGAAATGTATGAACAGGAGAATTTAAAGGCTCTAAGGAACTCCTGCTGCCATCACTACGAGCACATCTGGATGAAGGACAGCTGGAGATTCCAGGCTGCACCTCTGTGCTTTTAACCACCCAGATCTGCTGCCAGACACCTTAGTGAGCTGTAACTGCAGGGTGAGCACCCAGCGAGGACCTCCTGTGAACTGAGCAAGATTTAAGGGGGGAAAAAAATGAGGAAAGTGAAAAATATTGGCGGTTTTCTTGTGAAAAGGCATCTGTTTGAAGAAGTTCTTGCCAGCGCTGCGTTTGTGATCAAAGAGTGAAATGGCTGGAGTCCCTGTGGCCCCAGGCTGGGGCCACATGAGAAGAGCTGGGTCAGGTGTGAGCAGCTGCTGAGCTGTCCCCAGAGAGCCACTCAGCAATCTGCTGGGGCAGAGACACCTACGGCCTTAGTGATGGCCAAGTCTGGAGGAGGAGACAGCTTCTAGTCCTCGCTTCAAATAAAACAGTGCAGGGGTTTAAGTCCAGACACTGCAGACGAACGCTCTCGCTACCAAGCCTTCTGGCTGTTTATGATGAGCTTCTCCTTCCTTGTTTCTGAAACAATCAATCTTGTTTTCATTCTGACAAAATCTAAAAACTTCTTTTTTGTCCTTACGATGGAATTCTTGTTTTGCAGCCAAAATGTATTCCATCTAATAAGATGACCCTATTGGGAAAGCAAAGGTGATGTTAGTCATCTCTGATAGAATTCCATTGATATCAAAGCACTAATATTTGATCTGGGTTGCAGCAATGTATGTATTTTCAATTCAGAAAGACCATCTATACCCACTTACCTCTTTGGATGTTTCGTTGCTGTTGTTTAGCACTGGAGGGGATAAGCACACTGCTCATCCCTGCAGAGAAAGACCCTTTTTAGAAGAAAACCAGACTGTGCATATGAGGAGCATCCCAAATGTGCAGCAGTTGCTAGTGGGCATTCAGTCCTCAAAACCACATCTGGTCTAGTTGAAATAAATTATCTCCAGCATGTGTTATGTGGGCATAAAGATGCATTGGTTCTAGTTCTGCCCATACTGCTACTTTTAAATGTTAATAGGAAGATAATGTGTCAGACAGTCATCACTGGAGGGATTCACTTGGAGAACCTCTAAGATGAAGTAATTTTTGTCCTTTTCTGTTCCTTTGTCAGTTTTTACATTTTATATTTTTAAGTTTTTGTTCAGTATTACATGTCAGATGAAATACTCAGAAATAAACTGTTTAAAAGTAAAAAATCTAAGCGTCCTAATAGTGATATGTTTTTGTAAAAAAAAAAAATAAAGTAGTGCCAGTTAGCAGTTTCTGAAAGAAAATTGCTCTTAGTTCATGGGCTATATCTAATATTTCAGCTCTGCTTACGTTTGACACATTCATTTTCACTAGTGCACTGTCAACTGAGTGTGTGTAATGCTGCTCTTCACTATATTATTATGGGATTTTCCTTCTGTTATACTGTGCAGAAAAATTTTTGAGGATCTTGTACCCTGTGCTTGGAAGACACCCCTGAATACAAAATTAGTGTTCAGTGTATCTGATACTGATAAACAGAAGAGGAGATAAAAGGTTTCAGCCAAATGACTGCAGATTGTGCCTATTCTAGGTGCTGGGGACACGAAAAAAAAGGTGCAAACTGAAATAAATTTTCTGCCTATATCAGTCAGCCACTTCTGTAGTCCCTGTAATATAGAGCAGATAGAAGGTAGATGGGAAGCGTAACTTGGGAAGTGGCAGCTTTTTAACCATGCTGTACAGTAAACCAAGCAGACGTTAGTTCTTCAGACTGGTTTGCAACTGTTTTCCTCTCTGCCTAAAAGCTATTTGCTATTTCAATGTGTTTTGTCCATTACTGACTTCTCAATTCTATTTTTCACAGAGATTTCGGGAACGAGGAATAGAACAAGTTCTTAAGGCATCTCAAAAAATGTCCCCGGCAGGAAATGGACGGGTGAAAGCCAGCTTGGTTTTTTAGGATTCAGTGAATACGTGTTTAAATTCCCTCCTCTTGATAAGATGTTGGATATTGTAGCGGGCTCTCAGGCAGATCGCCTCGGGAGTTAGGAGGGCCTGGGGAAGTCTGACTGGTTGGAGGCAACAGGAAAATGAAGAGCTATGCCATGCCGTGCAACACGGTACAAATACGTAGAGTGAAAGTGCGGAAAGAAAGCAGCTATTGAGATTATGTTGCTGTACATTTAGGATAAAATCAATGGATATGTTTCATACAGACATAGTATTGATTATACCGTAAAAAAACCCCACTTCTTATGGAAGGGCCTGCTATTTCTATCTTTTTTTTCTTCTTTTTTTTTTTTTCCTTTATGAGTAGACTAAAATACTGTAAGTTTTCAGATTCTAAACGACTATGAATTTTAATAGAGTTAGATAGAGACTGGATTCCTCCTAGTGTATTTTAATTACTGATAGCCAGTTATCCTTTCTGTACTTCATCCTATCTAAACTATCAGTCCTTGCCTCTTTTGAAGGGCTTGTTCAACATATTTGTGAGAACGGTGTGAAGTAGAGCAATGATGCTTTCACACTATGTTTCTTCATCCAAGAAAGATTCAGAGGAAAACTTAAAAATACTGGTTAGCAGGAAGAAAAAATATGATGACTGGTAGGGTCTACCTGTAAATTTATTTTTTCTAATTTTCCTTACTGAATTCTGATGGGTTGGTTTAGTTTCTAAATTAGAGGTGCTAATTTAGATTTCAAGCACATTTTGATATTGATTCTTTTTAACAGAATGAAGATTTACTGAAAATACCTCAAGAAGACAAAGGATTACTTGTCTACTGCAACTGTGCTGGTGTGTAATGTAGTATTTTTAATGTTAAAATGAAAAGTAATCCCTTCCAGAGATTCCTTATTCTGCTTGAGTGGTGGGAATTCCCCTTTAGAATTCTCTGAAACTTACAATTATTTTGGAGCACTGGGCTTGATCCTGTGTTAAATGCTTTTCACACCAGCAGTTATTTGCCAAAGGTCATTGTTTTATATGAGCTACTGGAGATTTCACAGGAGTGTTAAGTTAGAATGGTCATAAAAAATTTATCTAGTCTATCAAAACCAGAGGGTTCAATTATATCTAAATAATTTGACAGATGTCAGTACACTATTTTGCAGAAATATCAACTGAAATGTTATAGTTTGGTTTGCTTTTTTTTTATGGAACTTACTCTAAGGTTTCCCTATCCTCAAAATTAGCAAGATTTTCCTAAAGCCTAACCTGGGTGCAAGTAAAGCTGGGTATATGTAGTCTTAATAAGATAAATCTACGGTACAATTTGTCACAGAACTCTTACTGGTGGCATTTTAAATACTGCAAAATGGTTGTTATATATTCTTGATGAAAAAGTCTAGAGTTCTTTCAACATTTTCATGGTGGCTATAGCTTAAACTCTTACAGTTTTCTGTTCTTAAACTTTCTTAAGTTGGGTGATACTGGGGATTTATCTAAGAATAAGGACAAAAGTTTATCTAATGCTAAACCCATAATAGTGAGTAGATGATAGACAATTTCTTCTTGATAAAACATTGTGATACTGTTTAACAGATTGTTCTGGTATCTTTCCTCAGATTAGTTCTCTCGATTGGATTGCACTTTGACACTTCTGTCCATTTACCCAATGCCATGTTTGACCTTCTCCAGTTTTCTGTAACCATGCTCAATTCCTCCCCTTTCTGTTTAGCTTCAGTTACCTTGGGTTTTTTTATGCTTGAAATAACATTAGTTTGGTTTTGCCCCAAGTACCTTTATAGGAAGTTCACAGTAATATTGTTCCATCAGAAAAATGGTATTTACACACAGGAGAGCGCAGGGTTTAACACTGCTCCATTACACAAATCCCAGGCCCCATAATGCTTTTGTCAACGTGCTTATAAAATAGATAAGGCAGTTGCCAACACAGTAGATCAAAGGATTAAATATTTAATCTTTTAGAGGCTTTGCTCCTTAGGATCTACAATCAAATGATAAAGTCACTTACTTCTGCTTTGAATGGCGAGTTCCTTAATCGTGAGTGTCAGGAGATGTAGTCTGGAGAACAGATGAGAAATAACAGTTCGGACTAAAACATGGGGCATGCTTAGTATATGTAAGCTTGATTAAGGTAGTTCATGGAAGCAAGGCAGGGGACAGCTTTGCTTCTTCCCGATACACGAAGATGAAATTAAAAGTCAGTTATATACAGGCTGTGAATTGCTTGTCCAGCAAGGACCAAAAAAAAAGCCATAAAAGGCTGTATAGTCTCTTGATAGCTGTGCTTTTTTGATAAACACAGTTGTCATTCCTGATTTATACAGATTTAGTGATAAAGAAATGTCTCGAAAGGCACCTTAATGCCTGTTCTACAGCCTTTATGTTTTTATGTGTGAATGTTGTGTCTGTCTGAACACACAAGAGATGAACTTTTCTGGTTTTTAATGTTCGTATAACAAAGCTGGCCTTTTCTTGTATGGTTCGTGGTGAGGCATGCTCTTTTAGAAAGAGAGGAAAAAAGGTGAAAGGAAATAGTTATGAATATATGGTCCCCATGCGTTGCCTGATCTAGTCGACAGGTGGCGTCCCTGACGACAGGGAGGTTGGATTAAAATGATCTCTATGGTCCCTTCCAGCCTAGGCCATTCTATGTTATAGCAATTTATGGACCAAAGTGCACCTGTAGCTGTTGGAATGTGCTGGAATCACGTCTGGGCAGGAAAGGGCACAAGGCTCTAAGCGGAGTAAGTGCGATGTGGTGTTTGTTTCCACAGATGTGTTCCTTTCAGTGGGTGATAATATCAAAGCCTATAGAAATAATAAATAAACTCCTCGTGTCGGGTTAATAGGGGTAGAAGGATCTGCAGGTCTCTAGTGAATTGATCCTGTTTGCACCTGGGTTGTAATGGATACACTTCTTCATTCCTTTAGAGATATCAAATCACATAAAAAAAATCCTAACCCTGTAGCATTCTTGAAAGCTAATTTAACTGAGGAAATAAGCTCTTCTGGACAGTAAATATAGATCTTCATTAGCGTTCTATGATTTATCTAACCAAGTTAATTTGTGAAACTGGAAAAAAAAAAAAAGTGCAACTCAAAAGCAGAGTTGGTTAAATGACATCTTTATTGGCATAGAGTATTTCCAGACTGCATATGGGCAGATGTTATGAGAGTCTACCAAACCACTGTTGAGAATCAGTTCAGTTCCTGAAAATTTCCATCTCATTAAATTTCTATGTATGGAAAGCAATTTCTTCAATGTGGGTAATAATTTTATTAACACAGCTATTAGCACGACAGACTTGGACAAGGAAACTGAAGTGTTAAAGAACATTTTCTAAAAATAAGCAAATTTACATATGTTATAAACTCATAACTAACCATTTTTGAACATGAGAAGAAAGACTCCAAATGAAAATAATCAAAATAAAGAAACATCTAACTTGAAAAATCCCAAACATACTAGGATAGCAAAAAGATTTGCAGGCAACTGTTTATGAACCTCAAAAGTTTCATGAGATTTAGTAGAAGTAATCTGTAGCTCAGTACTATATCCTGCAGGTACATTATTCTTTTTCACCATTCTTCTGAATTCCTTACATGTTTTTTCTAGTGTGTAAAGAAAAAAAAAAAAAAGAACAACCTCCCACCCCAGAAAAAAAACAACAAAACCAACAACAAAAAACCAAACCAAACAAAATAGAGTCTAATGAGGCATGATAACTCATGTGCTTAGGTAATTGATCATAAACACTTGCTGTGACTAATCCTCAAACAATGCCTACTGTCAAATATTATTAATACAAAAACAATCTGTAAACAATAACCATGAATATAACTGCAGAAATCAGAGTATTTCTTAAAGTGAAGAAAAAGGGCTTCATTCTCATAGAATTTGGTCTGATGTGAAGGTAATGCTGAAAAGCAACCAAACACAGAAATGGGTCTGCTGAGGAAGTCCCCATGTGTTGCCTGGTCTAGTCGAGAGGTGGCGTCCCTGCCTGTGACAGGGAGGTTGGACTAGATGATCTCTAAGGTCCCTTCCAGCCTAGGCCAGTCTATAAAAAAAAGACACGTGACTCAGAGCACATGGAAATGAACAGGATTCTTGTCTTCCAAGTGGCCTTGACTGAGAGCTCTCAAACCCAGAGAAGTGCTCCTGATGAATTTACACTTCATTCAGTTCCATTCAGGAAAACCTGGTGGCACAGAAAGGCTCTTTCCTTCACATCACGCACTAAAGTCAGCTTCCCTTCAGCACCTTATTGCAGGGCAGGAGGTGCTTTCCTCTTGAGCCTTGCAAACAAAATGGATACTCTTTTCTTTTTTCTTTTTTTTTTTTCTTTTTTTAGTCAAAAATTGCAGTATGGAACGGCAAAGATTGCTGGGAACGGATTTCAAGCATTAATCCGAGTTGTACAGAGAATGGATATTGGTGAGCAATCGATACAAGTGTGAAATTTGAGGGGACAAGCTTTCAGAGAGAAGCATAAAATAATAAAAGGAAGTAATATAACCCTATTAGTCTCAACACAGGAAGAACAGGGAAGCCTTGATATATTGTTTTATCCTCAAATTTATTTTCTTCAGGTTTCAGATACAGGTCTAGGCAAGTAAGCCAGGTGTTGGCAATATGACATAGGACTTGCATGCATCTTTGTATTTGTAGAGACATCCCTTTCAGATATGTGCCTTTACATTTTGAGTGTAATACTGAGGTTTTCTTCTCCTTTAAATTTTATATATTGATCGGTAAAAAAAAGTGTGGTTAACAAATGCATTTTCCATTTGTTCTCATTTGCTTAACACTTTATAGAAGTGCATTTTGAATTTGCAAAACAATGGTCAGATATTCCAATTATAGGTGTTGGCATTTGTTGTTATTAAATCTCAAGACCTCCACAAACAAGCAGCATATGCTAGGGACAGCAAGAGAACGCAGAAGTTGAAAAGCAGTATGATTTGTTTTTCCAATTCTGACTAGAATGAACAACACTTTTTCTTTTCCTGAGAAATTCTAGAAACAAAAAGCTGATTGCTCAGAAGGTATTCTTCTGATACGTGAGAAAAACAGTGAAGTGACTCTATATGTTTGTTTATACCTAGATATAAACACATACACACATGCATACGCACACAAGCACAGAGGCTCCCAAATATATATATTCGCATGGTGCTAACAACCTAGACTAAATGAAAAGCAAGGAGATAGAGAATTCAAGCTGTTTGCTTTGCCTTGTGTATTTCCATTATGCATGGTAAATATTGCAGATCATATGGTCCAGAAAATCACATGCTGTTTGGATACTCCTTCAGAGCTTTGCCGCAACAGGGGATGGTAAGGCTAGATGCAGCAGCAACTCTGAGTTTTCCAGACTTTTTTAGTTAGTTGGACTCTTCATGATATATGAATTCTTTTTGCATATGAAGCTCATTCTTGTGGTTTTTGGTTGGCACTCCCCTCCCACACAAAAAACCCACACCAAACAAACAAAACCCCCAAAAATATGTTGAGGGAGGGAAGCGTACAGGGCTTTTCAGGTTTTTCTTTTAAAACATTTGAGCTTTAGAGAAAACACCAGTGAATAGTAGTGGGTGATTAGAGATTTGATATTGCTCGTTGCTGGGAGCTGTTGCCTACTTGGGAGTCTGGGCCCCAGGACACACGAGTGTGTTCCCTCATGTCCCAGGGCAACTCAAAGTTTTTCATATTGTAGCATTTAAGCTTTAACTGACTATCCAAAATTTCGTAAGAGAGCACTCTTGTAAAATGAAAAATAACTTTTCAAGGAGCTAAGGTACCTAGTTAAAGACATCCCTGCTCACTGCAGGGGGCTTGGACTAGATGACCTTTAAAGGTCGCTTCCAACCCAACACGTTTTATGATTCTATATATATGAAATTATTCCCAGAAATTCTGTTGGGGGAGAGGGATGTGCTAAATAGATGGATAGCAATACATAAGGTGAAAATAAGAACTTTGTCTTTGCCTGATGGTTATATAATACTCCCAAATCAACGCAACCAGTCACCTTCTCTGCCCAGGATAGTTGTTGTCTATGTGTGTGGAAAGAATGTTGGTGTTATCATAGGGGATCTTTGCAGTAACACAGTTTTCCAATGATTTAAGGGCCAAGATTTAATTTAAAGCAATAAGTTACTCTATATTTTGATGAGTTAATTTAAGGTCAGCGTTTTTACATGGGAGACCTGTTAAGAAAGGTAAGTCCATTTGATGTGTTAAGCATGTTAGCACTAATGTGGGGGTTTTTTAAAGAACTATCTGATGAAGGAACATAAGATTTTTTAGGCAGAGTTAATAAGATTATGATGTAAAAGTAGGAATCTCCTTTGCTGGGTTAATTACCTTATACAGTTATTTTTATGACCTTAAATCCAGGCAAGATTAAAGTTGGCAGAAAACGGTATCATCTTCAGATGAATACACGTCAGTCATCGATAGTCCATCATGTAAAAAGTTTCCCTCTTCATGTGATTATTCATTGCACAATCAATCAATTTCCATAAAATATAAATATGTAACTTATATTAATATGCTGTGCTCAACAAAAGGAGGAAAAGGAATTATTAAAATTATGCCTACATAATTTCAGAGAAAAAAAGAAAAAAGACATAATAGTTTTATGGAACAGTGAAAATCAGAAGAGTTCTCAATATATGTGAGTAAGGCTGGCAATCTCAAGAGAGGGTTTTTTTAATTAAAATTCTATTTTATTTTAATGAATCAATACTAAAGGTTCCTATGATTACAGTTCTTTAATCTTATGGATTACAGGAAAAGGAGACATCTATTTTCTACAGCAGAGTTTAGCTTATCATTACTGCACACGTTTTAAAAATTCTTGTTTCCCCTTCAATCTATAAAGCTTCTTTCCACTAGTTATAAAACTATTGAAGGCCCTATACATAAATTAGGAAATAGTTTGATTTTCTCTGTCTTGTGAGAACATTCTGTCCTTTTACTAGTAAAAATATCTACATATTCAATTTTCGTCTAAACTTTCCAGCGTTGCGCAGCCAAACTCAACAAAGGGATTTTTCACTGAGTTAGTTTCACTGACTTCAAAAGCATTATGTCAAAGTGTGCATCAAGTCCTTTACAAGTAGCTAAGCAGAGAAAACCTTGATTTCAGCACTGTTTGGAGGCTGAAAGTAATGAGTTCTGTTCCTGCTGCGCAATTCACCCCTCATCACTGGAGGGTGATAACGCCACCCACTACGCACTCAATACTGTAGTGAGGGAGGATTGCCATAGTGCCGGGATGGGAACAAATATCAGTAGAATTTGAAATGGTGCAAAGACGTTTGTGCTACCTGCTGTGTATTCTCTTCACATTTCCTTTGCAAATAACTTCATGGCTAGAAAATATTGTAACTCATTTCTAAGGATTTTATCTGGCTGAAGAGCTGAGGTAGACTTCTCTAAACTTTCATTTTTGGGATATTTCAAATATTGCAGCAGTTATTAAAAATAAAGGATATTTTCCAGCGTGCTGCCTGTAGGCAAACCACTAACACTAGTTCACAGTTCAGATCAGCAGCCTTTGTGCAAATTTTGGAAAAGTTGTCCTTCAAAGCATTAACAGCTGTGTTCAAAACAAAGTTAAAGTCTAGCTCAGAAGAACAGCACTGGTTTTTCCCTCGGAAAGTAGGAAACGAAGGGTTTCTCCTTGCAATAGTTTCCTGCATTTCACCCGTCATAGGATTCATTAAGTTGTTTTTTTTATCTGTGACAATAAAAATGTCTGTAGGAGTATGAGATTAAAGACGTTATCCTAAAGATTAAAAGTCAGCAATGCTGATCATTGATGCATCCTCTTAAATACACAATTGCAGCAGATGTAGCTTAAAAGGAAAGCGTGGCAACGTGTTTACTGATGGGTTTGCATTTGCAAAATGATGCAGAAGCCTGGAGGCTCAGCTGGCAATCCCCATTCTGGTTCTGGGTGGCTGGTAGAGAGGACAGAGTGTTCACTGGGACTATTACTGTATTTTGTTGCCGATGTTCCAGTTTCTGTTAATGCTATTTCCGATAAGGCTCTAGCATCTGCTCAGCCTTTATTAAATTAATAAAAGCCTGCTCTTGTTTTGATGGTGCCACTAGAAACAAAGATCGTTTTACCATCCCTTGGAAAGTGATCTGAATCTCATCACTCAGAGCTGTGTTACATTGTCCCAGATGTAAAAGGCAGCAATTTGCTCATGGGTAAGAACATAAGAGCAGGAATCAGTTTTCTGGTTTCTGGTCCTATTTTAGAATGGCAGCGTAATAAAATGACAAGGAAGCTTCTCGCAAAAGACGTACTGAAAAGAGAAGAAAGTGGTGGGTGTAACTGTTAGTGTTTGCTGCAAAATTGAGGTGCAGTAAAACACCTGGAGCACTGCTGCGTGCTTCAGCACATCTCCTAGGTAGAAAGCATTTTGAGTAGTGCTTTGATCTTGAGCAGCATTTGTCCTTAATGGGGAGCAACAACAACCCTTATCTTGCAGACAATTTTAGACATGTAAATGATGTGAGAAATCTGAGGAGGTAGATGATGACTTCGAAACATTATCCTGCTAAGGATGCCTTTTAGCAAGTTCAAATCAAACTCTAAATTACTTGTAATCTCACTTGGAGGAATAGGATCTAGGTAATAGAATAGGCAGGGTTTTTTTAAAAACACCTTTTTCTTAAAAAAAAAAAAGACCTAAATCTTGTGGTCTGCAGGAAGAAATAAGAGTAATACAGCGTTTTTTATGAACATTTGTGGAAGATATTCAAAGTTTTGCCCAGATATCTAGTGTCTGAAGAGCATAGCGCAAGCACTGTGAAAAACTGTAAGTGCACATGCATTGCTTAACCATGACTAATCAAAGTTTATTTTAAGAATAGCCTTAATTATTTTTTTTCTCTCTCATTATTAATATCTTCTAACTGTTCTTAGAACAGAGAGGAAAGTACTCTTCCTGTAAACTGGCTTTTCTAGCAATTTCGGTGCTGATACTTGGGCTTTGCTGGGGACACCCAAATGTGACGGTGGTTTTGTTCCACCTTGCATCCCAACTTTAGCTTAGCACAGCATTCGTAGGGAACGGTGTTTTGGTTAAACTTGGCTACACATGGCTGCAGGCAAGGTGCACCTGGAGCAGGTTGACGTTACGTGAAATGCAATTCGTATGCTGTGTTTATGCACAAAACCTCATGGATGTTCCATGATGGAAGCTGCTGCCTCTACCTCAAACAGGAGCTTTTTGCTGGTTTGGCTGCCGGTGTGATTACATGTTGTACCTGCTCTCAAAAACTGGCTCCAAGCCTCTGGAGTGTCAGAGCAGGTTGTCGCGGAGAGAAGGAAACAGACGGTGCAATCGATCTTCATGACTCCTGCTGCACATGACTACATTTCTCCCTGCCTAACTGGCGCGCACAAGGTGATTAAATAATCACCGCTATTACCCTGGAGGAATATAAATCCCAGAAGCAGCCGCTCAGAACGTCGCTCTCTGGGCTCTGAAGCAGAAAAGGCGAGAGGCAGAGGTGCCTCTTTGGGTACAAGATGAAACACAAAATGAATTCTTGGTCCCTCTGTGGGCTAACGTCTTTCAACTCTTTTACCTGGTTGTCTCAATTACTGCTTAATCATAAAATGCTTATTTTTCTTTCAGTATGGAATGAAGTTGACATAGCAGTATATCTTAAAGCGGGATATTGTATGTCCCTTGGTTAAGTAGGGGAAAAATGGATTGGCAATTTCCTTAAGTAACTTGGTTTTATTGGTAGGTTTAGCCTCACCCTCTAAAATTTATCCAGACCATATTTTAAACTTTTAGACTGTTTTTAAAAATTAGCCACTCCAAATCCCAAACGTAAATTTATTTTGAAGACACATGGATCAAACTGCTTTTATTAGCAACGTGCTGGGTGATAAAAGCAAATGCATTTTATGTGTTGCTGTGTGTACACGAGAGTTTGTAACGTCTGCTGTAATATTATTATCCATTACAAACCACAGACAGTGTTAAACTCATTTCACTGATGTTCCTTACCTGGATTGCAGAAAATGCAGCTTACTTGCAATTTCAAATGATATAGAAATCACAGTTATATCTTCTCAAAAATAAACACTCTAAGCAGAGTTTTGTTTAAGAAGAAAAATTAAATCTTTCATCTGGGTGTCCTAATTGCTCAGAGCTGTAAGCTTCAGACTGTCAGTATGAAAATCATTTTTTTCAAGGAAGGAAAATATTTGTTAGAGAATAAACTAGCTTAGGAAAAAAAGAGGGTTAATATTTATTTGTGTCTTTCTTTTGTTTTAAAGATATTTCCTTTCAAAATTTAAAGTGATTTTAACATAATGTAACAAAAAAATCCTGTAATTTTCTTATATGCATAGTCTAAACTACAGCATAAAATTAACAGCTGAGGGAAGATGGAAACAAAAGTCGGGGTTTTGCCTTACAATCATTTTATTGTCTCAACTTAGCACTTGTAGCAAATGCTGAACTTAAAGGTCCTTGGGAATGTGCTTGAGTTACAGGTGCTCCTCAGGGCTGGTGTATAAAATAACGTTGCCAGAAACTCATGTATGTCGTATGCTGTGATTTTACTTCAGTATGTATGTCTTAAACTGAACCACAGGTGGAATAAGTTTGAGTTTTTTTGTCTTTCTAGTATTTCTGCCTGTGGGAAATTCTCTTTTGTTCTTTAGAGGCCTCTATATCCTTTTGTTGCTTGCTGATGTGGAGGAAGCATTTGTGCCAAGACCATCCTCCACAGAAGGTGTGAGAGAAACTTCTTGAAAATACTTACGTCATTATAGCAGTTGCTTGTAAGAAAAAAAAAAAGCCCTGTATTTTTCTGCATTGAGACTACTGGTATTTGATAGTCAAGTGATTAACATTACAACATATTTTGAACTTTAGAATACTTCTGCTTTCCTCAGGCAGAGAAATCATTCTGTCGCCTTGCGTCCTCATTTTCCAGTCGTGCCTATGCAATTTCTAGATTTTTATTTATTTTGCAAAGAAATCGATTGACAAACGTGCAAATAAAAATAGAAGTTTCTGGAAACTCTTTAGTCAAAGTGTTATGAGAAAGCTGCTAGGAAGATCAATCAGTTACTTGTACTGACTTTCTCCTCTAGATCTTTCCCTCTCTCTCGTGGATGAAGATTTACCACCTCCGAAGATATGTCTCCATTTGCAATAATGCACTGGGAGAAAGCAGAATTAGCCTCCCCAGCTGGCGTTACAGGTTCTTTTTCCTTTTTTCTTTCTCTTTCTCTTTCTCTTTCTCTCTCTCTCTCTCTCTCTCTCTCTCTCTCTCTCTCTCTCTCTCTCTCTCTCTCTCTCTCTCTCTCTCTCTCTCTCTCTCTCTCTCTCTCTCTCTCTCTCTCTCTCTCTCTCTCTCTCTCTCTCTCTCTCTCTCTCTCTCTCTCTCTCTCTCTCTCTCTCTCTCTCTCTCTCTCTCTCTCTCTCTCTCTCTCTCTCTCTTTCTCTTTCTCTTTCTCTTTCTCTTCTCCCTCCTCCCCTCTCCCCTCCCCTGGATGCATTTTACATAAATACAGCAGATTTTGCTTGCTTTTGTCTTCAAGCACTGGTGCTTTGCTGATGAGATATTATGATGACTATTAGAAGCATGAGCTTCAGCTGTATTTTGTACGCTGCTTTGCATGGTTAGTTGGAAGACTCAGGAGTGAAGTGCTTTTTGTTCAAGTAACACAGAACAAGGTTGGCAGCTCCAAAAGATTTTCCAACTCATCTAACTTGTTTAGGAAAAAAACTTGTGAAGATTAAACATCTCCAAGGCAGTAATTTTTCAGCACATTTCAGGAAATTGGTCCCTAAATAGATTAATTATGCAGACTAATAATTTTAAATTTGTAAGTTAAATTCAGTAAATAGTTGCAGTCAAAATGCTTATTTTTTAGTTTAAAAAATTGAGTATGTTAGAATTTAGAGAAGGTTAATTATCGAATGAACAGTGTGGTTTTGTTTGGCTCAAAAATATGTGTGTGTGTGTATATATATATATATTTGTTTTCTTTTCTGGTCTGTCAGCAAACTAAGAGAAATGTTATTTGCCTGACTTTACTCTGGAGTCTGTTGTCTTTGGCTAAACACAGGAGCTGGCTATCACTTAGAGTTTCTGCAGTGTGGACATTGTTCATTGGAAATTGGATGATGCCATCCAAGTCACTTCCAAGCCATCAGAAAGAATTTCTCTGACCTAACCGCATGCTCATTTATGTGGACACATCTCCTGTTTCAGGGCTTTCCAAGAAGTGAATGGCTCCATCAGTCTAGTCAATACCGTAACCCTCTGTAAGGAAATACAACTTTAGAAAAGCATCTCTGTGTGTTTAGCATGTATTTTTTCTTCCCCTTTGGGACAGCGATGTCAGATCATTAGTAGCACTGAAGTCAATGAAATTAGAGCAGTATAAATCCAGCACAACTAAGTGGGTTTCTGTATCTTGTACTGTACGATTGTAAAGGTCTCTTTATCCTACAGAGCTCTTTCAAAGACACCACTTCAACATGCAAGCAGAGATGTTTCTTTTGTTTGACAAGTTACCCTGTTAATTCAAGTGGGATATTAGAAAAATACAGTATATGAAAGGAAATCTTAGTGAAGGACATTTGCCAAAAACCAATAAAGACTTTCTAAATGCATAGAAGATCTGAGGAGGAAGGATATGTTTGGTGTCTTTTTGCAGCTTATTAATGATGCGAAGAATTGTTGTTTGCTGAGGACAAAGGTAAAATCACTCATTTTGTTGTTAGATAGATCTTGTCACCTCTGTTACCAATTCCTGTCTACTGGGCTTATACCAGAGTCTGCTAAGATCTTCCAGAATCACTTTGGAACTACGTGTCGCGCTCGGCTGTTTAAGGTAAAAGAATATTAGGCAATTCTAAATACCTTTTTCATTCTTTATTCTTACAATCAAGAGGTAAAGTATTATGAGTGTTCATAATTTACATACTAGGTGCGTGATTTAATTTTTTTTTTGAAGCCTTCACTAAATAGTTACATCACTACTTCCATTGTGTGGTGTGTTAGAATTTTTAATGCATCTGCAACTTTAATCATTGCTTCTATATGCATTGCACAGTCATAAATAGAAAACTAAGACTAGAAGTCTTTGGAAAGCGGTGTTAAAACTCCCATTGACTCACAAAAGGGTGGTATCGGGACTCCACCTTACTTAGCATATGATTAAGAAATGCAGTGTTAATGCTAAAGGATAAACTGTTGGAATAAAATTCATCAGTTGCAGTCAGTTACGTGTGCCAGAGATCTAAAAAAAGGCTCCCGAACAAAATGTGTTAATAGCGTCTGTGCCCTGGTGCAGCGTAGTGTGTCACTGGACTGATTCATGTTACTTTGTGTTCTATGCTTAAACATCCCCTGGACAGAATTTGCAAATATTTTAAGAACCTGTTATTGACCGTGTCAGTACTGAGCTGTGCTGCAGATTGGAGTTGGAATTCCACATCCTAACATGATACGAAACTATAAGATTACGCGCCTTCAATGGCTCCCACTTTAGATCAAATCAGAAGTAAAAATGGATCTTTTTCTTCCAAAAGGACTACTGCCTTCACTCTGGCTTCTGCTATTCCACTTAGCACTGTTTCCAACACGTGAAAAATGGTATTACATTTGAGTGTGCTGAGAGCAGAGAAAGTTTTGAACTTCTTAAGAATACTATGTGTTTTCTTCCCATTAGAAGTCACATCAATGTAGTCAGAAGACAACAGCTATAGTTCTACCACTGTATCTGCAAGATTAAAATATATTATTGATTTTCTTAGAGGAGATGTATCAAAATACAGTGCTCCTTACAAGGAGCTTTTACACCTAGATGTTCTTGAAAAAGAGTTGAAGAATTTAAATAATTAAAACCAAGTTGACACAAGAAACTAATATCTTGGAACTGATTAACGTGATAATGAATAGAAGCTACTGATCATACTAGGTTTATTTAAAGATACAATAGCCTTGATAGGACTATATTGAAAGAGTAAATCTTTCCTTTTGTAGGAGTATCTCCTATTAGAGATTCAGACTGTGGGGCTGTCAGTAGAAGCCAGAGGTACCCAGTTTGCACACACCAGATTTAGCAGGAGTGGAAATGGTAGTGGCAAGATAAACAGGAGAAAAGTAATGCCCATTTATCCACACCGAGATATATTGTGCATCAAAATACCATGTAATAAATTGCATTTGCTAGATGCTGAAATTTCTGCAATTGTGTAAATTGACACGAAATGAAGTGAGCACAACTGACAAAGGGGGAAAAAAAGAGTTACTATTAAAAAGCAGAAAAAAGAAAAAAAGAGAATAAAACAAAACATATTTCCCATACCTTGCTTTTCCAGTTACGTATGCTTTATAATTGTCCTTTTGCATATGATATGAATTATTCACTTCTAATATATTATGCTAGATCTGTGTAAATATATTCATTTACCATCGATGCATAAATTCTTAGCAACCTACACATCATGCTTGACTTAGCCAGAATCTACATCTGAGTTTGATTCAGCAATTTCTCCGTCAAATCTACTAAGAAGCCTATAGACCATCACTCCATTAAAACAATTCCTGGTGTTGGCAGACTGGTTCAAACTAAATCCTGGGATATGGCTGTATATGGTTCTGGAGAAGAGAGAAGGTGGAAAAAGAAGTAAGTCTTTCATGAAACCAAAGGAAGTCATTAGCAATATCATGATATCTTCGTGGTTGACCTAGTCATGGTATCAGAAGGATTTATTTACTGTATGTATACATATAAATCATAGTTATTTACAATACATATATATAAAAATCAGTATAATTACAAGAAAAATTAGGTATTATGTAGAAATCAGTGACCCTTCAGGATTTTCTATACTTCTAAGAGAATTATGTTTCTTTCATATTGTGTGCCTTCCTTTTTTTAAAATCAAAGGCTTGCTTTGGTTATAGATGTGAATCAGAACTGTACCGTTTTCATCAAGTAAGTAAACTTAGTTAATTCATTTTTGTATAAAAAAATCTGTGAAGATAGTCTCAGGAAATTGCTTCGTGGGCAACAATGTGGGTTTTTTTTGCTGAACTTCTATTGCAAACATTCAGTTATCTAGTAATGAAAATGTATGTGCACACTCATGGTTAACAAGGCAGCACACAGTGTAAAAAGTTAAAAGCAAAAAAAACCCAAACCCTAACCATTGTGTGCATAATCAGAATCGAAAGTGCAAGGTGGAAAAAGCTTTAGAAAACAACATATAATTTCTAAAGGCAAATTGTTTAAAAGCATTTTAAATGGTATTACTGTTCTCTTGGATTAGATTAAGAAGGGTCGGCATCAGCGGTGCGTGTGAGACTGATGAAATTACCTGGAGCTGTATCAGTTAACATCAGTGGGCAATTCTGTCATACAATCACTATAAAGATAGTTAATAAAAAGAAGATAATCTCATTTAATTATTGAGTTTGATAGATACTTGAGAAATGTATATGCAGACACAGGTTGATACAGATATGTACTTAATCTGTATAAGAAAATACAGATTTTTAATATCCCATGATGCCGCACTTAAGTATTTGTTGTGTGTACAGGGCTTGTGTAAATGATTGGTCTTTCAGCAAGAAAGTTTCCCCTTGGAGCCAGTTGTCCCTCCGTTGTACTGTGTTTGAAAGCAGTTCGAACTAAATACATCCTCATGTCAAAACAGTATCTAAGTCAGAAACAGAATAATAATGAAAAAAAGGTGTATAATAAAAATATACACATAGAGAAAACAACTGAACCATTCTTTTTAAGAGTTTTTTCTCATCGTTGTGTTACTAAGTAGTTGGTAAATAATTAATTTTATAAGATACAAATCCTGATCTCTCATTACATTAGCACAATATGCATTGAGACCTTTTAGTCATTTTTATGCAACCAATTGCAAACTTTTTTTTTTGTTAACTTGCTTTTTTTTACTGAACAGAAGTAGTCTTAAAGGTACGAAATATTTTCAAATACATAATAAAAACATGCTATTAAAACGCGTCCAAATTCCCCAGGAAAACTCCACCTCTTTTGTAAATCTAAATAATTTCAGTTTGTCTTTGTACTTTAGGAAATAAGATGTTTATAAAGTTATAAATATTATGTGGAAATTGTATTGTCAGATGTCTAATGTTGGGACTGTAAATAGTTTTGATCCTGAGAGCAAAGTGATGGTTATACAGCATGCCTGGAGATGTGGGAGTGTAGGGCCGGGAAAGGGAGCACTTGGGGAGAAAATTAATACTTCCAGCTTTTAAGATGACTACAAATTTCTGATGAGCAGCAGTAAATAGTGTTTCACATACTTCTGCTGCTATGCAGGACACTGAGTTCTTTTTTCTTTAAAAAGTTTACGAGCATTTGTACATCATACTCTGTTTGCACACACGCACATGCTCAAGAGTATCTCCAGCTGTTCCAGAGAAGTGAAAGGTAAGCCTTTGAGTAACCAGGCTCACATCTGGATCCAAAACCATGTACTCTCTTAAAGAAGCAGAGTAAGAGATTTTATGGCTAAATGCATGTATAATATTTTAGCTTTCAGAGAAAAAGAATTAGTAGCAGTGAGCCCTTAGTGTGCACGTAGATATCCTTTTAGTCAAGACACCTTCCATGAATTAGCATAAGAATTATGCAGATAAGCTCTTTATCTAGCTTCTGTGTAGTTCTTTGAAGTCTTTAGAAGTTTAGGAATTAAGTTAAAGGACACTGAATAAATAAGCTCATCTTGTTTGTACAAGAGATTAACTTTGCTAAATATAGGTATTGCTTCACATCGATATCTAGTGACAATCGTTTTTCATATGCCCATGTAAAAATTAATTTTATATCTGGTTTTACAATTCACAGTGCATTGCTGTGAGGCGAATTCAGATTTATTTTTAATTTCTTAACAAATAATGGTATTGTCATGATAATTTTGAAAAACTCGTGGGATTCCCAGAGACAAGAAAATAGAAGATAGATTGCAGCAGCCAAACGTTACATGTACTTACTTACCAGCAGCTACGACTTGGGAACAGAGGGAAATCAGAGATGCTGACAGAGAAAGGAACTCGGAACCTGAATTCGACAAAAAGAGTTCCAAAAAGACTTTCACCCCAGTAGGCAAATGTTGCCACTGTTTCCATCCAAAACTGACTTCAGTTTTTCAGACAATGTGAACATACTTTCTCTCTGGACGCAGCAGGAGGCCGTATAGAATTGCACCCTAAGGAATCGCCCCGCATAGAGTTACCCACCGCTCGGCTCCCTGGCGCGCAGTCCCCTCGGCATCTCCCTGCCTCTGTCTCCTGCAGCCAGGATCTTACTACCATGTTATGAATTATTGACTTGGCTTCCACAGTTGTTACAACCTGATACGTGCCAAAGGCAGGGAGTGCTGAGTTACTCCAGACTTCTTTTCTCCCTGGAGTTGTTGCTTCTTTGGAGCCTTTGTCACATGTTTGGTCTTTAATGTGCTGAGACTTCCCCAGCTGGTGGCATTGAAGTGCTGCTCTTTCATGATGGCATTTCTAATATGTCCAAGTGTGTTGCTGTAGTCTTTTCACATAGGCTTGAAACTTTATCAAAAGTTCTTGTTCGCTAATCGATTAGTTATTTTTTAAAGTGATTCACACTGATCTTGCCTTATTTCCTTCTTGATCATGTATCAATGTGTTTTTCTACATGCAAGTAGTGCTTAGCAAAACCTTCAATATGAGAAGAATTATTAAAAAGAAAGGGTAACCTGATGCTTCCTTCAAAGTTGGCTTGGCTATGCCGCAGGCAAATGAGTCATCTTAATAGGTAGCAGGTAACTGGCTAAAAAAATAACAACCCACAAACAAATTTAAATTAATATAAAACTGTTCTAGGAACACACATTTTCCACTGAATTAAACTTATCAAAACAGATTATCAAAGCTTTATAATTAAACTTCCTAGCAAATAAGAATTAGCATATATTATATGAGTACTCTGTGTTAATGAAATAATATTTAGTGAGGCACCCACCTATGCATGCCCAGGAATTACAAAGTTAATGAAAGACGGCAGTACATGGAACTGTAACTAATTAAGCAAGACACAAAAAACTCCTTAGATGTTTGAATGTCTTGCAATTTCCTCATTTTCATATTTATATGGTAAGTTTATTCCAGTACTTAAGTTTGGCAAACTAGGCTATTTAAAGTTAACTTTCTGTCTTCTGTAAGTGTTTATACTCTGTATTTCTTGGCCTAAAAGGGGAGAGGAAGAGAGTAAATTGTGAAAGTCCGAGCTGGTGTCACACCAGCACTGCTGTGCAGCTCGTGTAAGGGTTTGTTAACACATGCGACGCGCGGTGTGTTGCAGAGTCATAGAATCATAGAATTGTCAGGGTTGGAAGAGACCTTGAAGATCATCTAGTTCCAACGCCCCCGCCATGGGCAGGGACATCCCCCACTAGACCACGTCACCCAGAGCCCCATCCTTCCAGCTGATGCTGCAGCCCAGCAAAATCCATGTCAGATCCACAGCGGGACCCTCTGAAGCTTTTTGTCCTCTTTAGAGATGACAAACGTGTCAAGAAAAGATATCGCAAAGGGTTTAGACCCTGCACAGGCTGGATTAACCTGTGAGGATGTTCCCGTTTACTGCAGAAGGAAGCTTAAAGGCAGCAAGTGCTGAAGTCCAGGCTTCGCTAGGCTACTGCTTAGCTGGGCTAAATCACAGTTACACAAAAGTTACCACCATCCAGGGACTAAAGTGTGTTAGAAACTAATGGGCTATGCTTGGAAATCCTTTTAACAACAATTCAGCGGTTTCGGGTGATGTAACTGCTGTGACACTGCAGTTTAGCCTTTCCCACTTATTTATAAATGGGCACACATACTTAAAATTAATTTAAAGGTGCAAGGAATTATTTCTCCTTTTAGAGAAATAAACAATGTGGGTATAAACATCTGAATAGTTTTCTATAACATTTTTCCAAGAAAAGTGGTTGCTTCAGAGGTGCATAAATTAAAAAAGTCTCACATATCTCTATGATAAGAAAGTCTGGGTTGCAAAGATCTTTAAAAACAAAAAAATACGTAGTTCTGTAGACATTGAAGTATGAATGAGAAGCCACTCAGATTTGTACCTCTTACAAATAGTATCTTCTCTGTCTTTAGACTGAAATATTGTACAATGACATAATTTCTGACCCTAAGTTAGCACTTCTTTTGTATGATGCTCTAAGTAGGAATTAAGAGAATCATATAAAATTATTGACAAAACGATTGTTTGGTTTAAGATAAAGACAGGTCACTGTAATTCCTTTCTAGAAAACACATAAAGCGAAGTGCAGTTATATAGAAAATTACCTGTGATTATAAAACACAAATACATGCAATGGAGGAGCAGTTTAGATGAGAAGCTAGGACTGTTTGTGTCCTTAATTTATTTCCATGATTTTCTGTATCATAATGTGAAATGCCCTGGCTGTTTTTAATTAAACCTGTAAACTGTTTTCCTGCTTTTTTTAAGAAATGTTGTTGATTATAGATCATATGTTGTTTATTTAGAATCCTAGCTCTTGCTGTTCAGAGGTATTTGTGTTTCTTTTGTATACACTTAGAGCTTGTGAGGAGAATTTGTTGTTTTTGTTGGGTTGGGGGTTTTTTGGCTTGTTTTTTTTCTCTAAAAAGTCTTTGGGAGGTGAAGCCTGTCAGTTGGAAAGCATCTTGACTGTTAGTCCAGGCTCACATACTGACATGGAGGAGTATGGAACACCGTATTTGTTTCACCCACCGAACAAAGCTGGTCTTCTCAAAGATTTGGGGGAAGAGGGAAGCAGGACTTTCAGCTTACTTTCTTAGGGAAACAAAAGCTATGAGATTTTTTCCTGTCTACCCATCTCCCTGATAACAGTTTTAATCTATTGGGCAGTTTCCAGCTAATTTGATACTGTTAGGAACTCAGAGTCAATAAGTTTCCACTAATTTACTGAAAATACCTTACCAATACATGGACTGACATCAAAATAGTGCTGTGGAGGAAAACGCTGTAGTCTTGGGTTCACCCATAGTATAGAGCATTGGAAAACCCACTTGGCACAGCCCTTAGGGTGCTCTTAAGGTTTTGCCTTATATGTGGAGCTTTGATAATCTGTAGAAAAATGCCCCCAGACACCCACCTGTGCGCTTTTGTGCCTTTTAGTTTTATTATATTATCTGTATGTCAAATTACTCCCGTTGAATGCAAATTCTGGCTAGTACCTCATGTGTATTCATGTGCAAAATGCTTTTAATTTTATAGTTCTTCCATATTTTCACGCTTGCCTCCCACACTCATGAAGATTTTTGCTGCTGACCACTGCCATGTCACTTGTCCTATATATGTGAAGTGCCTATACCAATTTCACAGTGTAAAATAGCCACCTGCTCAAAATTCACTGAGATGTAGTTGGAGACTTCTACTTTCTGTTTCTTTCACCGAGTTTTGGATCAGATTTTATGGAGTATTTACTGCTTTTTTTGAGTATAATTATGTTTTTCTGGGAAGTTAAACATGAGTCACTGAATCAACAAAAGATTGTTAACTGCCGTTGCATTAGTAAGTAGAAAAGGTGTTCTACTTATGTGTGGTGATGTGCTATTTGAAGTAAGCACTATGGTAGGAATATTGATAATATATGGATTATTGTATCAAAAAAAAGATGCTTGTTTTCATGCCATAGCTGTTTCACTCTTTTTTTTTTTTTCCCCTCCATGTACATTTCCTTTGCTTTTTGAATCTTTGCAATTAAAAGGTTTTACAGTTTCACATACAGCAGATATGTTAGGTGTCTGGTTTGGCCAGCTGGTGAATGCAGATTTGTGTCAAAAATGTAACCATGAGAGAATAGGTTTCATTCTTCTGTTTCTGAACGCATATTATTTGTCATTTTCTCATCAGATCATGCACGGTTTCTTGTAAAAACAAGCTAATACTACTAAGAAGAAAAATGGTCTTTGTCTGGAAGAAAAAAAATAAAAAAGACATTTCAAAGATACTCCTATTAGATTATAACAAAGGTGTTATAAGAAGTCAGTATTACAGAGATAGAGGAAAGGTGGTTGGAAGAGATTAGGCTGTAATTAAAGTGTGGATTTGGAGGCGAGAGCATGTAGTTTGAAATCTCTCCTGTATGGTCTTTCTGTACTCTGGGTGGTGCTTTAACAGTGGCTCATAAAGACCAGCCCACAGATGGAGTTTCCAGTTTTAATAAATTGGGAGGAGTAGCTCTAAAATACAGGAGACTGAGCGTTTATGGTTCTGACCCTGAAGATCTTAATAATGTTATAAAGTGACAAATTTTTATACAGCAAGGCCCTGATGGTGAGCACTTTAATGGTTAAGTATTATTACAGGGGAAAAAGGCGGAACAGGTACTCAGACTTGTGTCATAGCTCAAGCAAACTTGTTGCTACTCTCTCTGTTTTAACGTATTAGTGGCAGTAATGTGTTGAATTTTCAACTACTAAATCTGATTCTTAAACAAGTTGTTTAATCAAGAGGCATGTGCTTGGGGGAACAGGTAAGACGATGGAGCAGTTACCAGTTATACCTCAGCAACTACCAGTGGTTTTTGATTTGTTTCCACCACCACAAGATCGGGTCTTTCTTATTTATAAAATGCCTAGTGGCAGTCCAAAAGACATAGAAAATTCATCCAACCGCCACCAAAGAAACATATGTCGAGTTTCCTGTTCAGTTGAAAGTTGAGTGTGGGCAGTGAAATATTAAATGCAAACAGAACTGAAGGCTGTGCTCATCATGAAGTGCATTTTTTTCCTAAATGTGTTTTTTTTTTTGCTGTACCTAAACTACAAGAGAAAGCTTCTGAGTGCTTTTATTTCCGTAGCTGTTTCATGCGTACGTCTTTCATCTCTATAGACTGAACACAGTAAAGTGTTTCACAAGAGAGGTCTAAGCACACAACTATTTATTGTGACCTCTTGTTTTATTTTTGAGAGCTTATGGAAGATGGAAGTTAGTGTGTACGGTTTTTCTAAGATTTAATTGGAATTATACTTTTAACGATGATAGGGGCCAAAGAAAGGGCCCGTCATTAATGGGGCATCCCAATGGAAAATGATGAGAAGATCAGTAGCTTTCTACTTATTATATATTGGATACTCTAATAAATTCATTAAAATAATGACATAAGAAGCTATGAAAAGTTCCCACACGAGGGTATCCTCGAGAACACTAGGCAGATTAAATGCTCAGCATTGGTCTTTGTACCTCAGCCACAAATAGAGATGTCAAAGAGATAACTAAACTCTTAAGAAATTCTTGTATGGATGAAAAAGAGTGTCGGTGAGCTAGATGCGGTTTTCTCAGGGACAGTGTAATACTGATTCCGTAACAAATGGACACAAAAGACTAGCAGAGAAAGTGCTGTTGTATTGTGGGCGAACAGATCATAGCGATGTTAATAGATGAGTTAGTTGATTAGGATTTTATTTAAATAATGTCCAGTTGCTGTAAGTCCTTTCATTTCTTTTTTTTTTTCACATCTGAGAAAATTAGTGAATAATATTTTTGTTTTAGAAAGGTTGGTTCTGCATCTTTTGAATGGATGTAATGGTTGGCTGCTAAAGAAAAATGCCTGAACTGAGCCTAAGTCCTTAAAAATACTGAGTGAGCAAGTCGAGTAGCAGGAGAAAGTCCAGTTGCCATTTTAGTAGTAAATGTCTGAAAACAGGCTGAGCTGCTGGGGAGTGACTGGATGAAGGTTTCATGGCTGTGTTTATCAACCAGTGACCATTTTTTTTTTCCTGCTGCCCTTTAAAGTTCTGACAGTTCTGAACTGCTTCAATCCGAGCAGCACTTTCTTCTGCTACAGTGCTTGGGAATCACGTAGTCTTCCGTAGTGTTTTCTTCATTAGTACTTATTTTTTAATCCTCCTTGTATATACTTAAAAAAGGAAGGTGAAATATTTGAGATCCATTGTCAGTGTTGTGCTGTGGACACCAGTTAGAGCTCATGGGTGGTAAAGGCACCATCAGCCACCTCTGTAACCAGTGTTGCAGTTAATAGCTGATCTTCAAGAACTCAGATTCTCCCCTGTCACTGGTACTGTTTCCTACAGCCACACAAGTGTTATTTCCTCTGTAATTTAAAATAGTTTCTGTATTTTTAATAGCTGCTTATGAGTAAGTTCTCTGTCAGCACATGGCAAGATACAAGTGACTTTATAGTATCTTTGTTCTGAACTTTACTTAGAAATGAATTGCTGATCAAACTTTTTTTTCCCTGTATCCTGCTTTCTGGTGCTCTTGGAGGGATAAAGCAAATGCCTTTCAAAGCAGTTTGGCTTCATTCCAGCATCAGACAATGCATTTGATTATGAGGTCCTAAGATCAATGCAGTTGCTTGAAACTAGCCTCAATATCAAAAAATGCATGACTGAGATGTGCAGATTGATTTCATCTGCATCTTTATGTATCCACCGTCCTATGTCGATTTTTTTTCAGTGGAGAATTAGAGGACATTTTCCAAAAATTTATTTTTCTAAGGTGACATTTTGTCATACAGATATAGTATTTCATGCTTCACATTTATGCCCAGTTTCTAGGCTGTAATTTTTGCTCTTCTACAGGAATTAACACACTTCTTCAGTTTTGTGA
>NW_009713030.1:0-14644 GCF_000703405.1 Apaloderma vittatum | reverse complement strand
AGGAATGGCCAGCGATGATCAGTTCCTAAAATCACAAACGTTGAAGGTGTTAGACCAATGGTTGCAGACTCTATTCTTTTTCCAGTAAGTCTCAACGTTTTTATACCTCTTGCCAATTCTCTTTATTTCTTTTTCTCATTACATGCATGGGAGTTGGTGTAATACTTGAAACATCCTGCTTTCTGGAGACACTCGATCAAGAATCTCTGCTCTTACATCTTTTTACATACAAGATATGATGAGAAAAGAAGTGTATTTATCTTGCTCTTGCAGTTTACCGTGCCATTATGCTACAAAACATATATATAGCATATAACATTTTGATTTTTTAATATCACTTCTTGCATATTTTGAGTCTGTTATAGTGAATTGAAGGCAAGGGGAGGAAATAGAAAAGGCTCACATCTGAATGAGAAAACGGTCAGAGAGACTGAAAGGTAAATCAGTGACATGAATTGTGATTTCCATGAGCTGTTACATAAGACAGAACTAAGAAAAGATGTAACACCAGAATGGAAAACCAGCAGGTTATGACATACGAAATGACTTAACATCGCTTGTGTTACTGAAGACAGTTTTCATTTTTAAGTGTTCAGTTTTTGCCACTGTCTCCAAAAGAATTCAGCATTTTAATCCCTGTATATTATTATACCATATTCTGTATTTTTAAAAAGATCAGAATATAATCATAATATAATCAATTCTATGCTTTCAGTAACTATACTGCTAATTCTATCAATCATAATATTAATAATTTTTCTGAAACTTGGTGAATTTTGTGTTTAATGGTAGTACTGAAAAGGCTAAAAATATTAAAAGAATTATATATGTTAAAGTATTACATCTTAGCTCCACAGCACACATACTGAGCAGAAGCTCCATTCTCATGAGATTTAACACAATGACTTTCAGACTGCAGTATGTATACTTTGGATACAATCTCTGCAGATTAATAAAACTCAGTGAAATATTTACCTTAATTGCACTACAGCCTGTTTTAATCATGTTTAATAGATCTAACAGCAAGTACTGCATCCCACTGATGGTCTTCTCATTAGCAAAATATTGGAAATAAAATTTGAAGATGAAGGTTAGCCGAAAATTTAGGATAATGTTTCCTTAATGTTTACATAGGACGTTCGCATAACCCTGGTAGTAGAAATTATATCACAGGATCACTGAGGCTGGCACAGACCTCTGCAGATTGCGCAGTCCCAGGTCCCTGCTTGGAGTAGGAGCAGCTAGAGCATGTTACTGGACACTGTCCAGCTGAGTTTTGGATATATGTGAGGATAGAGACTCTGTGACCTCTCTGGACAACCTGCTTCAGTATTAGATCTTAAATAAGGGGTTTTTTTCTTATATTTAAACAGAATTTCTTGTGTTTTGGTTTCTTGTGTGAGAGATGCTCCAAGCACATTTTCATCCTCATGGCCCATGCTGGGCTCTCTCCAGTATGCCCACATCTCTTGTCTGTGCTGAAGCCCCCAGCTGCATGCAGCACGAGATGGGAAGGATCACACCACCCTTGACCTGCTGGCAATGCTCTTGTAGCTCAGACTAGGATGCCGTTGGCCTTTTTTTTTTCTGCAGGGTCACATTGTTGGCTCATGGTCAATTGGGTGTCTGCCAGGGTCCCAAGGGCCTTTTCGGCCAAGCCAATTTCCAACCAGTTGCCCCCCAATGTGTTCTAAAATATCTCCTATGAAGGGTGACATGTTTAAAAGGTCTGTCTTGCAGTGTGGATGCAGTATCAAGAAAAATTTTATTTCCGACAGCCCTTTTTGAGATTTTAATCATATTGCTACAGTAGAAGCTTTTGTGCTGCCCCACTGCTGCCCTCTTGATCTCTTCCATTTTACAGCTATAAAATAGACTCTCATAAAGTATTTAGTGTCATTTCATATCGTTGGGGAGAATGAGTTTATTTTATTGTTTGAAAAGAAGCAGAAATGGTACATCTGACCATGTCCTAAGAGGTGTCTGAGTAAGTTTGTGATCACCAAAAAAAAACTTAGGATCCTGAGGTTCAGAGCATCTCCTTTCCTTAACGTTTTGTTTTCAGTGACAACCATACCACATTTGTTTGTGGACTTGGGAGACTTGCAGAAAGAATGAACAAGTGACAAGCAGGAAAAGAAATCAGTGTTTGGGTTGGATTCAGTTGCCCTGCAAAAGAAGTTGTAAACAAATGTGGAATTTAAAGGAGGATTACAGTATTTTGTTTTATTCCATTCTGCATGTTCAGTATCGGTAGTTTAATTCCAGAGAGAATAATGTAAATATAGTAGACAGATAAGGATTAGATCAGAATCAATATTCAGATTAGGATCCCAACAGTATTCGCTTGTATTAACTCTTAACTTCAAATTTTTATGGTGCCATAAAGGTAATGAATTTTTAACTTTTTTTTTCAGCGTCTGCAGACTGGATAAAAACCACACTAGAATTATTGGGAGGTAAGAATGAACATCAATGGGAGGTTACATCTTAATCTATAGATATATGTATATATATAGGAGTATGTGTATATATATATATATATGTAATTTATAGATTAGAAAATATACGAGGAGAGCCTCTATCAGTCTCCATCAATACTTACATGTATTTAACACAAGTTCAAGAGCCATTTGTTAATTTTTCATGTATGTACAAAGAAGAGACATAGCTGCACTGAATAATTGCCTGATATTCTTCATAATGGTAAAATTTTGATGTTTAGTGTCTATTTTGACACTTAGCTTACTTATCAGCCAATATCTCTGGCTTCATCTTATAACTTTCAAGCAAGAAAAGTCCCCAAGGAATTCTGTAAAACTTGCAGTGCTTCAGAAAGGTAAACTTCAGGCCAGGTTCATTCCTTGTTCTCAAATCCACCCAGCATTAAAATTGATGAAGAAGTGATTTACCAGGATGAGAAGTATTCATCCATGACATACAGAAATTTAGAGCTCCATGTATGTCCTCATTTGTCATTGTCTTTACTCATTTGTCTTTTAGGATCATTACAGTTTTATGCAGCAGGGGTTCAGGTTCTGTTTAGAAATAGCTCACATCATACATTTGTAGAATCCCTTTTAAAATCTCTGAAAGTTTGAATTAATTTAAGACAGAAACTTTGTGAGGCTTTTTGCAGTCTCAAAATTACACTGAAATTTACATGAGCCAAACCATTCCATGATATACTATCTTTATTCCTTCTTTCAGTGAAAACTTTTTTCCTAAGCAAAGGATAGGAAAATATAGTCTTCATTATATTTTTTTTTTCCCAGAGAAACAGTTACTTGAAAATAACTTGAATTGTCTACTGCAGTCTTCTAAATTTTCATAGTACTTTATATTAGGGTTAATCAGCTGATAAGAATCAATGCAGTTGATCATCTGATTAGCTGAACTAAATTGTAATTAGGTGCTAATGAAGATCATTTGTAAGCAGATGGCATGCATATAATTCTTAAGTTTGATTTCTAAAGGTTGACAGTGTTCTGTTCTGCTGGGTTTTATCTTCTTTTGTGTTTTGTCTTGATATGTTTGAATGCTGTATTTCCTTCTTACTTTGAAGATAGTAGAAAACAAAGGTATCTAGGTTGTTTTGTAAGGAGCTTGAAAAATGCTTATGAGTATGTAAAACTGCTTTTGAAATTTGTTTCACTCTCTGATGGGCAAGGTGGGTAGAGAATTGGCTGGACCACTGGCCTCCAAAGGTTATGCCCAGGAGTGCAAGCTCCAGCTGCTATCTGCTGGTTACTTTTAGGATCCCTTAGGAATTTATGTTGGGGCCAGTACTATTTAGCATTATTAAGTGAGTGGATGTTGGGACAGAGTTCCTCTCAGTAACTTTGTGGGTGATATCCACTCAGAGGGATCAGTTGCTGTGCTGGAAGGCAGGACTGCTATTCAGAAGGACCATGATAAGCCGGAGAAAAGGATTGACAAGTCTCGTAAAATTGCAACAAGGGCAAATGCAAAGTCCTGCCTTGGGGGTGGAATAACCCATGTAGTGGTACAGGCTAGGAGCTGTGGATGAAAACCAGAAAAATACCTGGGGGTCTTAGCAGACAAGTTGGGGAAGAGTCAGCAGCGTGCCCTTGCAGCAGAGACAGCCAACTGCCTGCTGGAGTAGCAAGGGTGCCAGAGAAGGTCAAGGGAGATGTTTCTTTTCCTCTGTTCAACTGGGATAAGGCCAGTTCTGGACGGCTGTGTGCAGTCGTGGACTCCCCAGTACCAATATGCCGTGGGCATACTGGAGTGGGTCCAGCAGAAGACGTTCAAGATGCTCAGGGCCTTGGAACACATGGTGCCTAAGAGGAGGCTGCACTAATTGGGTTTGGTGAGCCTTAAGAGGAGAAGTCAAAGAGAACATCCGTGCCATCGTAGTTTAGATATTTTGCTCTTTTTTAATATTTGATGCAAAATAAGTAACAGAGGGTTATAAGCAGAGCGTTGTGGACAGAGAACTACAATAGCAATTCAGTGCCATTTAGAATCAAAAATAATAACCCGTATTTGAAAAAGGATGGAATGAAATCAAGCCTGAAGTGATAAGACACTTAAAGTCCATTAAAATTCAATGCACTCTTATTTCACTCACACAAACAAGGTTTCTTGTTCTTAAAATTAAAGCTAATTAACATTTGTTTGCTTGTTTGTTTTCAATTTAAAATAATGATGTGGAAGGTAATTCTCCCCTGTCTAATGTTTGAGCCTTGCACACATACACAGAAAAGCTCATTTGGACCAAGATTGTCCGTTAATGATTCTGATCAGAGAATTACATTATGGTTTCATTAACTCCAGCAAAAACTTCTGGTTCTTCTGTTTACACCAATTATAGTTTACTTAGATAAAGGTGTAGGTTGCTGTACCTTTTTTAGGGCTATTTCTCATTGGAAAGACAAAGGAGGTATTGAATTGTTCTGTTCAGCATAGTTAATGTTCAACAAAGTTACTATTAAGCATATTTTGATGTTTTCAGTAACTTCAAACTGCTTGAAAAAAAACCCCAACACAATTACAGAGGACTCGACCCCTCTTTAGTATGGGTTAGCGTACTACTCTGTCAATAAGGCAATAATAATAATAACTTGAAAAAGTAGCAAAGCAATTTCAATATCATGATAAATGTTTCAGATAAATTGCTAGCTTGTGCATTGACCTTGGTGAGCGCTTTCATGGGAGTGTAGGATGATAATATACAACTTGTCAAACAAAACAATAGTTTATGTTCTTAAAAAATTAAATTGCCTCAGCATAATTGTAAAAAATGGACAAAAAAAAAGACAATAAATGCAAGTAGCTGTTCAGGTCGTGTCTTTATTAATAGCATGTCATTAAGCAAACTAAAAAGCGTTAACTGTGCCATATTTAGAGATTAAGTGGGAGCAGAACCTCATTAGCTCTAACAGGAAATCTCTGTCAGATGATAGTAGGGCTGGGAGCACTTCACTAAGTACATCTGTATAGTCCATCCTTATTAAAGGGTCATGTAGAGAAACAAGGCACCTTAAGTACCACAATATATTGGGTTGACTCAGAGCCTTGCAGAGGGACTAGAGAACTCCTCCTCTCCTCCAAGAACCCGTTTGCCTGTCTGACTTGAAAACGCCTAATGTTTAAAAGGTTAGAAGAAATTGTTTGTCCAGGATGAACCTAGACTGCTCAAGAGAATACCCTCTCTGTGGAACAACCTTATTGGCCTCTCTGCGTTTGTTAATAGACAAGTATCCTCATTTTCACACTCCTCCCCGCCACCTTTCTTTGGTAAAAAAATTAAAAGGCAAAAAGAAACTTGTCCTCTTCCAGCTTCTCACTACATTTTTTTTTCTTACCTCGGCTGTTTCACACAGTGTCTGTCACGTGCGGACAACCTTTGCATTCCTCTTTCCCAAACAATTTACCGTGTGGGCAGGTTCAGCCAGCCAGGTCCTTGCCCAAGATGAAGGGGAGTGAAGAGCTGGAACAAAAGCGTTTAATGATGATGAATAGCTAAAGAAAAGGAGTAGGAGTGAGTCGAAACCAGCCAACTGTGTTCTACTGCAGCGCTCTGGACTGAGGTTTTCCAAGAGGCAAGTTTAGCAATCACTCTTTTGGTTGTGAAATGACTACATCAGCCATTACAGAAAGGGTTAACTCCTGCCAGAAGTAACAGATTTATTTATTTATTTATTTTGTCCCTTCTTACCTGAGACAAATTTGAACTGATATTTATTGAAAACCTTTAAAGCATTAAAGCAATGACAGCCATTACCAAAATCTAATGCTACTAAAAAGAAAGAAAAAAACCCAAAACCACAAACCCAAGAGAAATTAGTTATAAGTAGGGGAAAAAGAGATGGGTTTCAGAAAAGATTAGCGATATCTGGACTCTACTCACTGCATATGCAGTAAGCATTAAATTCAGTGCTGTAATTTGCTTTTCCCCACGGTAGCAGGAAGACTGCCAGAGCAAATTCAAACCTATTGAAGACACTGCTAATTCGCTGTCATTATTTTCTCGCACCATCTCTGTGAAATGGTTCTTTTGCAGCCCTGTAAATACGGTGTTGCTGTTGCTTGCGAAAGGCCGTAGTCTTTGTGTTATAACAACATAGGCCTTAGGACCTGTCAGGCTTTGTCTGGACCTGGTTTTGCCTGCGTGTGCTCTGGTTTAACTCGTTTAGCTGTAACAACAATCGTCTGACAAACAGGTGCCGCTATCTTTGTGGGGTTTTTTTTTTGGGGGGGGGCGGGTTGTACAACTATCTGGTTTGTGTATATAAATATACATATATACACACTTATACATTGTGTTATATATTTCTGTAAACAGTAAGTAGGAAGAGCAAGTTGTTTTTCTGTGCCGAATGAACTGCCTATGACCCTGGAACAAAAATGCAGTGCAGAAGAGTACAGGCAAGAGAGAACAGCAGGGGCTTGAGTCTACAGGCAGAGGATGATATCACAGGCCTGAGAACTATAAATAACTCACCGGTGGATGATTATTGTTAGAGGAAACAAGCCTGGGACCTGGCAAAAACCAGTTTTAGGTCTAGGTAACAAAAAGAAGAAAGAACGTCTAACATGCATGTAAACGCCCACTATATAGTACATTTGAATGGAACATGCACTTGCATGCACAGTGACGAGGGAACATGTGATCAAGCCTCAAAAATGACCTCAGGTAGTTCCAGAGGTGAGAAGAAATTGAACATGGGTAAGGGTAGGCCCAATGCTGTAGAAAAGCATTGATTTTAAAACATTTGTGTAGGTATTGTAGCCTAATATATTTTGAGATAAAAGTGCTGCTGCCATTGCAACTGGACCAAATCTTCAGACTGTCAAGTGTGAATTTCAGTAAAGCCCCCCATCATCTAAATACAAACGTAAAATTTAAATGTTTTTTAATAACTGCTTTAATTTCACTGCAACTATATACTGGCAAGGAAAATGTGGATATTTCTAAACTGAGATTTTGAACTGCTTAGTTTATCTCCTAGCGGCTTATTTTAGTTCAGCTATGTCTGACTACACGTTGTCCTACCTATAAATAAAGTCGTTAGGTTGTCCATGGAGCCTTCCAAACCTGTGTCCATAATCAGCAGTGTTATAATCCTAACACTTTCTGTATTGGTAGTTTGATCTATTCAAACACGAATACAATAGTAGAGGGATTTTAAAAGTCAAATAAATGTCACTGGAGTGCAGCAGTAAATGTGTCCAAGGAACGTGCTACCTTAATTGAAAATTCAAATTACTGAGCATTGCTGCTTTTCAATAAAACATTCAGTGCTGTTGAATGAAAAATCAATAGCTGCTTTATAGTGCATTTTTCTTAAGCAGTAGGCAAGCACTCAATTCCCCTTCAAAAGATTTTTATTCTTCTATCTTTAGTATTTACATCTCTTCCTTTTTCTCTCTCTCCCCACAAAAGAGCAGTCTTCAGTTTCTTTTGTTAACCAAAAGAGTTCACTGGTGAAAACCAGAACATGCCAGTATTAATTTTGGTCGTTGTTGTTATAGCCATTGCAAAGTCACGTGCCTGGGTATTTGTTTTTTTCCTGAGTGAACACTTTATTCAGTGTCTACTGAGATGTCAGGAAATACTCTAGTTCTCATTTGGATAGAATAGCATTTAATATTAAAGCGGGAGCTTTGACATTCTTGTAGGATAATTTGAGATTTGCCCATGTTATTCAGAGGGGGAAAAAACCCAAAAAACAAATATGTAAATGTTCACCTGGAAATCCTAAAAATGCACTGGAGACTTGTAGGCTGAAATTGTCAGTACCTATTAAAGCAGATATCTTCTTGGAACATGAAGTTCTCAGAGAAGTTTCTCCATGATGCTTGATAGAGATGGGGTGTACCCCTGTCGCTTTTGATCTTTGACCTGTACAACTGACGACCTTCCATCTGGGTATGCTCTAGCATGAAAGGACCAATTCTTTATGTCGCTTTGCCCTTTTAATTTCACGTGCTTCTTTCAGGAGGTAGCTCAGAAACTGCACCTGTATTCTGCTGCACGCGAAGCAGAAATGGTACTTGCTACCTCCTCTTCTTGTACCTTCTTTTCCTGCATACTCCTGAGATAGTGGCAGTGATGCTTTATACCAACTAAATCTGCAGCTTCGGGGCTTTGTAAAAGGATGTAGTTTCTGCCCCAGCTCTGTTCCACCAAGTTCTCTGCTTTCTAGTGTGGAACCTACTGCAATAATCTGTACTATAGCACTGAGGAAAAAAAATCAGTTTTGCCATACAACTTGTGGCAAGAAAAGCTATCATGTTACAGACTGCTATGAACATAGGCTGTTAGGAGTTTTTTGAGTCAAAATTATATTAATCTTTGAGGATAAGTATGTAGTAGGTCACTTAATTTCAGCATATAAATCACAGGTGTTGAATATAGCTGATACTTGAATACATAGTGACGTAGCATGAAATTTTGTGTGTGTTGTACACTCTCAAGGGTTTTAGAATTAATTCCAAGCATCCATTGTTTTCCAAAAAGAAGAGACCAAAGACCAGGAATGAGCTTTAATTTAAGTTTTCAGATCAAAATAATTCCTTGGAACGCGGATGAAAATTGTGTGTGCCAGTACAGACTCAGTTGTTTAAATGGAACTTGTCCTTTCGTAGCATTTCACTGATGTGACTTAGCAACAAGGATCATTAGCCTCTAAGCTAAAAATGAGAATGAGAAAATAGCCGGATCAAAGTATGCATTACAGCAGGAAAACCACTGACGACACTTGTGCTGCAAGTATTTTGCTTTTCCCTATTTCGGATTGCCTCTTTATTCGAGCGCTGTTATTGCCCTGATACTAGTAGCTGATTTTTTTGTTGAGTTTTTTTTTTTTGTTCTGCAGCTTATAAAATTAACAGATGCTTGTTGAGAAGAATGTGCAGACGTAGAAACACAAAAATACCACGATGTTATCAAGATGTAGGAGCTGGATGTGGGGACTGATGCTGAAATTCTCCTACGTACAGTAAATCATGAAGAAACTATGGCTGCTCACCCAGAGGCAGAATTGAATCTGTGTTTGTGATAACAGATGTAAATTCTGGAAGCTTTTTCGGTATCTTATACGGTTAGTTTTTAATGTAAACTTTATTTTTGTCTCATCAGTGAAAGTCAATGAGTGATGAAAGAACCAAGACTGTTATTTTCTTTGCTGCGTAGAGTTCCTGTCCTTAAATGACTTCTGACTTTTTCAGTTAATATATGATGCTTTTCTGTTTGTTCTAAGCATACCCGTGAGTGGTAAACAGAGACCAAATCAAGTACAGCCTGCCTCTCCATCCTCATCTACCTTGTCTTTCAGGCTGCTTCCAGCATGGTGTGTGTTGCCCATGCACACCCTAGTTTGACGCATGGCTCTTCGGAGACTTCTGTGACATGATGCCCTTTTCTGGTTGAATTCTCAGAATCGGACGTTACAAATTCCTCTTACTGAGCTTCCTGCGGTCGTGGGTAAGTGTCCTCACCAGCTGGTTATTGATCATCCTGGTTTAAGGATTGTTTGAAGGAAAAGAGAGGCACAATCTGCATCATCCTGCAGTTCTAGACCCTTGCTAGCCTGATCTGGGGACTTGGCTCATGTGCACTCTGGCTTTTTAGGAGTCCCCTTGCTTAGTGTCCTTTGTACAGGGATCTCGGGTGAGGAAAAGGATGGAGGGGAGGGAAATACAAAAGGCTTGGTCTTGATGCAACGTGGAACTGGGATGGGACTGGAAACTGTTCTAACATGCCGTAGTATGGACAGAGCATCGCTGTGTAGCTTCATTTCTTTTCAGAAAATTTCAAAGCTCTTAATTCGGTCCTGAACTAGAATGTGTGAAAAATAGTGCTTTTTTTTGGAAAAGCAGCATGTGAATGGAAGATTTTTCTAGCTGATCCAGGCTTCCAGTATTTAACAGTTGTGATTTGGACATTGAAGTATTATCTTTTTATTATTATTATTTTTTCCCCAGGAAAATCTATTTCTTTAATACGAAAAAAACCCAACAAAACAATTGGAATGTAGAAAGTAATCTCCCAGAAATTGCGTAGGGCCAGAAGAGATAAGATAATGAAAAAACATGACAAAGGGAAGAAAAACACAATAAATAATTGGTAATAGTGAAGTAAGGTAACAGTGGAAGATGAGTAAAATCGCAATTTAATTCTGAATAGGACTTGTTAACAAAATGAGTCATAGAAGATGATTTCTGGAGGGCTGTAAAGTTAATAGGTCATCTTTGGACTTGGTTTAACTTTGAAGAATTTCACTGAAGTCAATGACTCTGTAAATATGTTTAGTGACTCTATCTTTAGTCTTTTTCAAGTGAAAGTCATGGACATAGTGCTGTGAAATAGCAAGAGATGCAGAAACAATAGTAATGCCAACCCTTCTTACTGCAGGATTTAATAAGTTCAGATACGCAAGTAGCAAAAAAATGTAAAAAAAAATGGAAGTGAACATTTTATTGATTCTCCTTTTAAGACAAAGGCATAAGAAATATTAAGATTTCCTACAGATTTTTTTTTTTTTTTTACTCTACTAAGCTATAGGTTTTCACTATTTGCAATGTCTGTATCAAACAGGGTAGCTTGAGAAATGTAAAACAATCAAATTGGTTAGAACATGTTTCCCCAGAGTGACATAAATCCTAGCATTTGAATGCTATGTTCTGTTACCTTACACTAAGCAGGAAAATGAATGGCTATTGCGAATACGTAATCTTATTCTTAAACAATGCTGAACGGCTTCTTCAAAATTAATTTTGGGCAAGACAAATGATATTGAGGAGCCAAGCCAATCCCCCCATGACCTCCCCTGGAGGCTGTTTCCAAACTGCCACTGCTACTACTTGTAAAGCAAATCATGGGATCTGTCAGAGAGCAAGCCAAAGAACGGAGGCAGGGAGCCAGATTCAGGCGCTGGAGGCGTTCCAGATTTTGCTGTCTCTGTCAGATGTTTACTGATAATCTTCCATGTGTGGATATAAGGCTTCAAGAAAGAGTTTCTGCCAAAGCAGAGATACCCAAATATGATGTTTTAGAATGTCGCCTTGTGTTAGAGGCCTTTCAAATCCCACGTTCTTATAAAGTGCTCTCATAGACGTTCTTAAAATGCTCTCATAGACGGAATTAGAGGGACAGAGGTGATGCCCCAGTTGCTGAGTGTTGCCGTGCGTGGCTTTCGAGATGCACAGAAACTCGCAACTCGGATATGACTGCACTGGTTGTTTGTATTTTGCTACTCGGTAAGTCTTATGTAAAAGATTCATATCTGTTTATGTCCTTATTTTCTGTGCTGTAGAAATATGAATAGGAAGGAAAAGAAAGGAGTCTTAATGGTTTTGTGACGTTGCCCATTCCAGAGCTGCTTTTTCCCCTGAAAATCGCAATGTGAGCAACAGAGAGAAGGGAGCAATACTCAGTACCATGTAAACCTTCCACATTTCAGGAGAGGGAAGTAATCGGAAACACCAAAACTGTTCTGTTTAACAATTTTTTTTTTTCCTATTCAAGCATATGAAGCATTATAGCTGATTTTAGAACCTGTACACTAACACCAGAGGATGGCCCAGCAGGCCACATGCAGCTTTTAATTAGACCCATGCAACTCTCCCTAAGCTGGTTGGCTTACACAGAGTTAAATGAGAAGGGTTTGACCTTCTGACTACAGAGTGCTAAATGCTGTAGCACTCCAGACAATGTAATACAAGACACATTGCTAACCTTCCCATCTCAGGCAGCCCATTGTGGCTGTTGCCAACTGGATCAAGTGAACACTTGGAAAGGTGTGTTAAATAGTAGCCAGATCCCATTCCCTTAATTACGCAGCTTTCACCAGCATGCAGTACTAAATCATCCTTGCCCAGGGGTAGTATAATTACTGCTGAATAGCCTAATGCTGAATAACTTAATATACTAGAGGCAATAATTATTCCCAGAATGTGTCTGTTCCACTTTGCCTATTTACTTGTGTTCTTCAGAAAAATGATCCCGTGACTTAAATACTCTTTAGGGCAGTTCTGGCCCTTGCTTTGAATATATTGGTCACCAGGCTCAGCCCTTTGAGAGTAAGCTAAAAGAATTCCTTAGAAGAATGAAATGGTAATGGAATAAATATCTTCAGTGGCTTTATAGGGGATATTTTTAATTCTGACATGGTCGTTCAATTCATTTTAATTTATTCTCTACTGCCAACCCATTTCTTTTGAATCGCTCAAAATTCTTTCTTCCTGATTTGAAAGAAAGCTAAGCTCACAAAACCCAGTAACCGAAGGTCACTTTTATCTTTAATTTTTTAATAACCCATTATAGTTTACATTAGCAACTAAAGAATTTTCATCAGATCCAATGCTAGATACTGCCCCACTTCTTTCTGGCATGTAGTGCCTTGTCCTCCTTGCTCAGCCTGTGCCCAGTGTGAATGGGAACAGTTCGTTGTTATTATCCCCCTCCTCCAGTTAACTTGCTTGTATTCCTTTTGGGTTGAGTAGCATGGTGATACTGGTTATAAAGAGCCTGATGTAAAGGTTGGGAGCAATGTGTTGCTGTTTCTGCATTTCTAGATTTTTCACTGATATGTCTAAAGGGTTTTCAAAAAGTATACCCCACAAATGCTGCTGGAGCAATATTTCTTCCAGATAAGGGGTGTTAGCGTTAGGCAGTGGGATTAACCCTCTGGAGGGTTTTGCAGCTGAATAGGTTTCAAAACTCTAACTTAGTACTTAATGCAGTTTTAATTATTTAAAATCTGCATCACAGTGAAGTGATTTTGAAAGTTTTACCTGCTTTGCATTGGAAATGCTCTGTTTTGAGTTGTAAAGATGTAGTGTCTGTCTATCAGATTTCATTTGGTCTGGCCTCAGTGTTGTACACTATTTATCTTGAGATGTAACCTTTGGTCTCCCAATGATTTGAAGATTCAATTTTGCTTAATTTTATTTACTACTGTCTGGCTTTAAGATGTGAAAGATACCTAGCTGAACACTGCGAATAAAGAGTTAAATCTAAATAGACTCGAGCTAAGCTCTCTGAATATAGCCTCTGTGCTCTTAGGGCTGTGTATTTGCCCGAGGTGCAAAATTCTTTGCATATGATCCCAGACTGTATTTCTGGGCATATTTAAATGTTGCAGGAAACAGTTAAACACCCAAGAATAAGTGGGGAATGGATTATATTACTTCAGCAGACACTCATTCTAAAACATATTTGCTTATAACCTTATCTGAATAAAGGCTGCCCTGGTTCTGAAATCTATAATGTTATTTTATTTTCCCCGCATTCAAACATGCATAAAAATCTGACAAAGCAGTAAATTCATTGGCTGAAAGCAGCTTCCACTTTAGCAGCTGTATCTATTTTGGTGTATTGTCTTGGAGGCTATGTCAATGAGCCTCCGTATTCAAGTATTCAGTATTCAAGGACTGAAGTTTTTGATTGGAAGCAGACTAATATTAATCTTCAGTTATCAAAAAGTCTAAGTTATAATCTATTTCCCCCGTCTCCAACAAAAAGCATGTTTTTTAAAAGTCTGAGAAGAAAATTTGTTTTTATTTGCTGAAATAAGGGTTTTTAAAAAAACAAAATTACCACTCCCAGAAGACGATATGAAACTGAAGAACTTAAGTGTCTCATGTTTCGGCATGTGAAAACAAAATCATTCTCTGTACCTTGGAGACAAGCCCTATCCAGATGAAAATCAAGTAAACTAATTAGTGTTGAGCAAAGAACATTTTATATGTTATGGCTCTCTGGGCTAATTTCACCCTTTCCACCTACTCATTATATAAAACTCCTTAAATCAGTGGGACATAAGGCACTGTACTGAGAGCAAGGTCAATGAAACCAGACTCTTTCAGGATATAATGGATGGAGACAGAATTCTCCAAGGGATCTTCATAATGTATGTCAGGAGCACAACAGATCACAGGCTAGCGATTGCGAAATGGACCTGTACTTCTATATTTTCTCCCAACTGCTGTTTCCCATATTTTCCTCTTGAATATTTCTAAACCCAATAGAAAGATTTAATAGGAAGTTCTTCACAAGCTGCCTCTTGATGGGAAAAAGGTAAAGGTGGACACATGGGAAAAAGAAATTAGGAATATGTTTCTATTTTGTTAAAAACTGAAATCCGTGAGCAGCCGTGTAGTATGACTTATA
>NW_009713029.1:0-2005 GCF_000703405.1 Apaloderma vittatum | reverse complement strand
TTCTGTGATTCTGTGATTCTGTGGCCCTGTGTTTCTGTGATTCTGTGTCTCTTTGGTTCTTTGATTCTGTTATTCTGTGATTTTTTGATTTTGTGATTCTGTGAATCTGTGATTCTCAGGCTCTGTGATGCTAAACTTCGATACGAACCCAGAATGATTTCTTTCCTAGGCTAAATTTTATAAACTCATACTTTGACCCTGTGATTCTGTGATTCTGTGACTCTTTGGTTCTGTGATTCTGTGACCCTGTGATTCTGTGATTCTCTGAGTCTTAGATTCAATGACCCTGTGATTCTGTGATTATATGACTTTGTGATTCTGTGACTCTGTGACTCTGTGACTTTGTGATTCTGTGATTCTGTGACCCTGTGATACTGTGACCCTCTGACTCTGTGATTCTATTACCCTGTGATTCTGTGATTTTGTGACTCTGTGATTCTGTGATTTTGTGACTCTGTGACCCTGTGATTCTGTGACACTGTGACTCAGTGATTCTGTGACTCTGTGACTCAGTGATTCTGTGACTCTGTGACCCTCTGATTCTGTTATTCTAAGACCCTGTGATTCTGCGATTCTGTGACTCTGTGATTCTATGACCCTGTGAGTCTGTGATTCTGTAACAATGTGACTCTGTTATTCTGTCATTCTGTGACTCTGTGATTCTCAGACTCGCTGATCCTATGATTCTGTGTTTTTGTGACCCTGTGATTCTGTGATTCTGTGATTCTGTGATATTGTTACTCTGTGATTTTTGATTCTATGATTCTGTGATTCTGTGACTCTGTGATTCTGTGACCCTGTGACTCTGAGATTCTATGACCCTGTGATTCTGCGATTCTGTGAGTCTGTGATTGTGTGACTCTCTGATTCTCTGATATAATGATTCTGTGATTCTGTGACTCTCTGGTACTCTGACCCTGTGATTCTCTGAATCTGTGACTCTGTGATTCTCTGATCCTGTGATTCTTTGATTCTGTGAATCTGTGATTCTGTTACTCTGAGATTCTGTGACCCTGTGACTCTGTGACTCTGTTGTTTTGTGACCCTCTGGTGTGAACCTCTGGTTCTGTGACTCTGTGACTGTGATTCTCTGATTCTTTGACTCTGTGAATCTGTGACTCTGTGACTCTGTGAATCTGTGACTCTGTGATTCTGTGATTCTGTCACTCTGTGACACTGTGATTCTGTGACTCTGTGATTCTCATAGTCTGTAATCCTATGATTCTGTGAATCTGTGACCCTGTGATTCTGTCATTCTGTGAATCTCTGACTGTGTGACTCTCTGACTGTGTGATTCCGTGACCCCGTGATTCTGTGATTCTGTGACTCTGTGATACTGTGACTCTGTGATTCTGTGACTCTCTGATTCCGGTAGTGTGATTCTGTGAATCACCAAATCTTAGAGTCACAGAATCATAGGATCAGAGTGTCTGAGAATCACAGAGTCACAAAAACACAGAATCAAATAGTCACAGAATCACAGGGTCAAAGAATCACAAAGTCACAGAATCACAGGGTCAGAGAATCACAGAGTCACAGAGTTACAGACTCACAGAATCCCAGGGTCACAAACAAAGTCACAGAATCACAGAGTCACAGTATCACAGAGTCACAGAATCACAGAATCACGGGGTTCACGGAATCACGGGGTCACGGAATCACAGGGTCACGGAATCACAGGGTCACAGAATCACGCAGAAGCACAGGTCATAGAATCACAGGGTCACAGAATCACAGGGTCATAGAATCCCAGGGTTATAGAATCACAGGGTCACAGAATCACACGGTCCCAGAAGCCCAGGGTCATAAAATCACAGGGTCACAGAATCACACAATAACAGAGTCAGAAAATCACAGGGTCACGGAATCACAGAGTCACAGATTCACGATATCACAGCATCATGGAGACACGGAATGACAGAGTCATAGAGTCACGGAATCACAGAATCACAGTGTTACAGAATCACAGAATCACAGAGTTACGAAATCACAGAATCACAGAACC
>NW_009713028.1:3082-5922 GCF_000703405.1 Apaloderma vittatum | reverse complement strand
AGCCAGGCCTGTGGTCTCCTGGTCTTGTGACCTGCATCTAACAAAGCAGGGGGCAGCTAGTTTCCCAGCCTTGCACTTGACTTTAACTAAAGAAATTTCACCCTGCTGGTTCCCACCAAACATCTAGTGTTAGAGTAAAGCTTTTACAGATTGGCATTGGAATAACTATGTATATGTGATACGTGGTATCTATGTATATGTGCTTAATACTGTATAAGGTGGGGTTGAGAGGTTCATCTATAGGTCAGCTTCAGTTCAGGGCCTATGCTTCAAGCCCTAGAACTTCAGCACCTGAGAGAGAAGATCTGTCACCATGGACTGGCCCAGAGTCATTCCTGTCTGACCACATGCCAGCCTGCAGCTGAGCCTGAGGAGAGAAAAGTGAATGTCACTGACCGCAGTTTCAGGAACACCCTAGGCATGTCCTCCCTCAATATTCTTCTCCCTAGGTGAAGCCATTCCAGCCTAAATGGGTTGAGAAACAGATGGGTAAAACAGCCATTGGCTGATGAGGCTGAGAGAGCAGTGGTGAAGAGATCCTACCCAACCTGGAGGCAATTGGGACATACTGGGACATGGTGGAGCAGCATAGGGGGTCTCCTGGGCCCTTTTTAGGACATGCAGACATGTATCTGTGACCCTGGGGAGGTATTTGTTCAGCCTGCAGAATGGAAAACCTTGGATCCCTCACAGAGAACTGCCAGTCCCTGGGGGAAGATTTTGAGGAAGATGAAGCCAGTCTTGTCATCTCTGGTGCCAGGCAGGAGAATGATAGGGAATAGCACTGAAATTAAGATGTTTTGGACAGCACACTTGATATATCTCTAGACGATGGTGTGGTTTAGGCTGTAAAAACATAATATAAACTAATCCTCCGGCTTGGATACTCTCCACATCATTACTAAAAGAGCGGGAGTTTGAGGGACTTTGAAGCTTTGAGGTATCTGTAGATGATGTAAGGCCTCTGTAAAAGGACCTGAAAAGAACAATTTTGTTATCCCATTCAATCAATGGCACTCAGAAACTTCAGCAGCTTTTCCCTCCTCTCCTCTCAAGGTATTTAAAAGACATGTAGATGATGTTAGGGACGTGGTTTAGTGGTACAGTTGGCATCACTAGGTTAACAGTTGGACTTGATGATCATAGAACCATTGAGTCATAGAATCATTGAATATGGTGGACTTAATGGACCTTTAAAGGCCATTTATTCCAGTGCAGTGAGCAGGGACATCTTCAACTAGATCAGGTTGCTCAGAGCCCCATCAAGCCTAATACTGAATGTCTCCATGGGTGGGGTCTCTATCACCCCTCTGGCCAATCTGTGCCAGTGTTTCAACACACTTGTAATGAAGAACTTGTCACAGAATCACAGAATCATAGACTTGTCAGGGTTGGAAGAGACCTTAAAGATCATCTAGTTCCAAACCTTCTCCAAACTTTCTTCCTGATATCTAATTTAAATCTACCCTGCTCTAGCTTAAAAATATTGCACCTCATCCTATGACTACACACTCTTGCAACCAGGCTTTCCCCATCTTTTCTGTAGCCCCTTCAAGCACTGGAAGGCTGCTATAAGGTTATAAGGTGTCCCCAGAGCCTTCTCTTCTCTGGGAAGAGCAACTCCAACTTGCTCAGGTTGTTCTTGTAGGAGAGATGCTCCTGTCTTCTGATCTCTTTTGTGTCCCTGCTCTGGAACTGCTCCAACAGGTCCACGTCTTTCTTGTGTTGAAGCCTGCACAGCTGAACGCAGTACTCCAGGTGAGGTCTCACCAGAGTAGAGGGACACAATGAGCTCTCTTGATCTGCCAGCCATGCTGCTTTTGATGCAGTCCAGGATGTGACTGACCTTCTGGGCTGCAAGTATGCATTGGTGACTCATGTCCAGCTTTTTGTCCACCAGTTCCCTGAAGTCCTTTTCTGCAGGGCTGTTCTCTAGCACATCAACCCCAGCCCGTATTGATAACGAGGACTGACCTGACCCAAGTACAAGAACTTGCACTTGGCCTTGTTGAACTCCATGAGGTTACATGTGCCCAGTTTTCCGGCTTGTTGAGGTCTCTCTGGCAGAAATGACATCCCTCTGGCATGTCGACCGCACCACCCCTCTTGGTATCATCTGAAAACTTGTGGAAGTTGGAAGGGACCTCAAGGATCACCTGGTCCAACCCTCTAAGGTAAAGAAATAGAGTTTAAATGAAATGGCCTTTAAATGACCCTGTCAAGCTGAACCTTTACACTTTTTATACTTGGGGAATCCACTACTTTCCTTGGAAGAATATTCCAGTGTCTAATTGCTCTCATGCTGGAAAGTTTTCCTCTGGAGTCCAATTGGAATCTCCCCATGGGCAACTTGCCCCCATTACCCCTTGTCTTTTGCACGTGACTTCTTGTAAAAAGGGAATCTCTGTGTTCTTTCTGGCTATGCTTTATGTACTGGTATATGGTAAGAATATCCCACCAGGCCTTCTCTTCTCAAGGCAGAGCAAACCCAGCTCTTTCAGCCTTTCTTCTTATCGCAGGTGTTCTAGTCTTCTGATCATCCTTATGACCCTTCTCGGGACCCTTTCCAACCTGTCCGCATGCTTTTTGTGCAGCAGGGACCAAAACTGAACACAGCACTCAATATGTGGTCTGACCATCACTGGCTGAAAGCTCAACCATAGAGACACACTCTGTTCTGCCCAGTTAATTCATTTGCTGCTCCCCTTTAAGGTCCCGGGACTTCTTCTTACTGAAACGATCATGAGGATTATCAATAAATGCAATCTTATACTTAGTCTGTTTATTTGCCTCCTTGAAAGTGGCTTTACAAAGCTGGATCTTATTTTACGTAACCACAG
>NW_009713028.1:1108-2973 GCF_000703405.1 Apaloderma vittatum | reverse complement strand
CTCCATCCAACCTGGCCTTGAACACCTCCAGGGAGGTGGCAACAACAACACTTCTGGGCAATTTATTCCAAAGTCTTGCCACCCTCATATGGAAGAATTTATTTCTAAGATCTAATTTACACCTATTCTCCTTCAACTTAAACCCATTTCCCCTTGTCCTATCGCTGGACACTCTTGTCAAAAGTCCCTCCCCAGCCTTCCTGTAGGTTCCCTTCAGGTATTGGAAGGCAGCTATTAGGTCCCCCCGAAGTCTTCTCTTTTCCAGACTGACCAATCCCAGCTCCCATAGCCTGTCCTCATAGCAGAGGTACTCCAGCCCCTGGATCATCTCTGTGGCCTCCTCTGAACACGCTCCAACAGATCCATGTCCCTCTCATGGTGGGGACACCAAAACTGGACACAGTATTTAAGGTGGGGTCTCACAAGAGCAGAGTAAAGCGAGAGAGTTACCTCTCTTGATCTGCTGACCACGCTTCCCTTGATACATCCCAGGATACAACTGGCCTTCTGGGCTGCATTAGTGCCCTGCTGGCTCATGCTGAGCTGCAGGGCTACTCTCAATCCACTCTGTGCCCATTTTGTATTTGTGCCTGGGATTGACCCGGACCAGGTGAAGGACTTTGCATTTTGACTTGTTGAAGCTCATGGAGTTTGCGCTGGCCCATTTCTCAAGCCTATCAAGGTTGGAAAAGACCTCAAAGATCATCTAGTCCAACTATCTGCCAAACACTACCGTGACCCCTAAACCATGTCCCAAAGTGACACCTCTGTACTAGTTTTGAACGTATGAAGACTTACTGTGGGGTTTCTAGGAAAGGACCAAAGGCAGGGAAAGGCAGGAATCAAGGTTGGCCTGGAATGAAATAGGGCTGAAAATGACCAGTCACATCTGAAGAGGTTGCTGGTAAGAACTCTTGCCTGGCCATGTCCCAAACTCTCCTACCTCCTTACTGAACTCCATTTAACAATTTCCTGAGGGGATCTCTGCTCTTTGTACGTAGGGAGCTGTGAGTGCCAGACTCTGGAGTGGGGACCACAAGTCATAGGGGCTTATGTTAGTGAATATCCAGCTGGTGGAACAGGTGAGTAGGATAAAAGGTTTGGAAGCCAGGTATCAGAAAGACCTTAAGTGTAGACAAGAGAGCAGAGAGTCCATAGGCCCTGGGAGTTGATCAGTGGAGAGAGCAGGTTGTCCAAAACACCTACGGTCAAATCCGTGGGGTCCTGGGGGTCTGGTACTGGTGAGGTCATAAATCTAGACCAAGAGAGGAAGTAACCCTATACATGACACGCCAAGTACCTCAGATAGACCTCTAGAGGTTTGCACTGGGTGATTATGGTCTGATCTGGGAGCCCACCATGAAAACCTGGGAACTGCACTCAGTACTTAAAAAAAAATACAAAAATAAGAAAATATAACACGTTTTACCAACTGGAATATTTTTATATTGTTGAACTACTTTTCTGGAGCTCTGAATCCAGGATAAATATTTTCAATATAATGCCACTCTCATTTCTACCCTATTAAATTATGAATTTTGAGAAGTTATATTAACTGAAGGAAAAGAAACACCGAACATCCCCTGTGTTTGTCTTGCCACAGTTCTGTCCATCACGTTGTGTCTTTAATTTCCCTAAACATCCAGGTGTGAGAATGTTCATCCAGTCGGCACACTCAGGAGATTCCCCACACCAGGCAGTCAGCAGCCCCAGATGCCAAACTTGCTGCCGAGGATAAGATGAGGGAACTGTCCCCAAGGGCTCCTCGGACACCTCCCGTTGCCCCAGGGACAGGGCAGCCTGTCCTGAACTGACACCCACAGCTTCTCTTGCTGTGCATCACCTGCACACACATAGTGCCCTTG
>NW_009713028.1:0-1043 GCF_000703405.1 Apaloderma vittatum | reverse complement strand
CCCCCTTCCCTTGTTCCTCACAGACCCTGAGCTGGGAGAGCAACTCTGCAGACACCAAGAGCTGGTACTCCCTGGTCCTGCTGCTGTGCCAGGACTCTCTTCCCCACAACCTAGGCACACAGCAAATGCCGTGAAGCTTGACAAAGATCTCAGGGGAAGGATCTCAGACAAACAAGAAGTTACAAGGTCCTTTAATTTATTAAAATACACAGAGAAAATGATTCTTCTTTACACAGCATATGGGAGTAACTCAACAGGTAGACAGTGAATTAGAAGTGGGAGGAATAATAAGGAAGAATACGTTTTCATTGTGCACAACGTTATCTCAAAAAAAACTGAAAAGCCAAATATATACAAATAGATACAAATATATACAAATCCGATATTGAACCTGACTCACCTCCGAAACCAATGCCCACCGGTGCTGCAGAGCTGGTGGCACTGGGGCAGATCCAGGCTCAGCGGCAGAGGGGAAAAGGGCACAGAGGCTGGATTCAGGATCACGGGTTTGAGATGAAAGGCAGGACATCAGGCAGAGTCCTGCTTGGGTCGTGATCTGGGGAAGAGAGTGCAACCTTCATGTTCCCTCAGCTTTATTCTGAACGTGACATATGTGGAATGGAATAGTCTTGCTGACCACCTCTCCTCTCTCTTCCTAACTACAGGTGTGACCTTTCACTTCCTTGTGACCCTTTTCCTTCCCAGCACCCCCAACGTGGCACAGGAGATCCAGCAGTGGCCTTGGTTACTCCAGGAGCCAGGACCAGCCAGAGCCTTTCTGCAACCCCAGGCCTGGCAGTGATTGCACACGCCAGTGTTCTCCCCTCCAGCAGCAGGCACCGTCTGCACAGGCTAACTCTTCTCTTCCCAAAGTGCTTCCTCTTAGGAGAGACTGGGCTGGAAATGAAAATCCCTGAACAGAGTTGATTCTAATTAGCTGAAACTTGGACAGAATTCTATTATAAATGCTGTGCAAAAGAAAACAAGCAGCTTATCATTTCTGAAAAACATGCAGTGATCAACCTCCTTAGGGCATTCTTGAG
>NW_009713027.1:0-1230 GCF_000703405.1 Apaloderma vittatum | reverse complement strand
TTCTGCCTTATTTTATGTGGTTCTATCTTATTTCATGTGTTTCTATCTTATTTTATCGGATTCTGCCTTATTTCATCTGGTTCTGTCTTATCTGAGTCTATGATCTGATTTTATCTTCTACCTGATTTTATCTTCTTTTGTTCTATCTCATTCTGTGATCTGATTTTATCAGAAAAAAATCGGATGAACCCAGATTTTATCTTAAACTATCTGCGTGTGATCTTATTTTATCATAATTTATCTTATTCTGTATGATTCCATAATCTGATTTTATCATCTTAATTCATCTTATTCTATGATCTTATTTTATCTTATCTGATTCTGTCTTATTTTCTCTGATTCTGTGATCTGATTTTATCTTTTATCTTCTTTTATTGTATTTGATTTTATCTTTTATTCTGTCTGATTCTACCAGATGCTATGATCTGATTTTATCAAATAAAATCAAATTTTATCTTAATTTATTCAATTCTTATTTTATCGTAATTTTATTTTATTTTATCGTCATTTATTTTATCTGCTTCTATGATCTTATTTTATCTTATGTTATCTGATTCTGTCTTATTTTACCTGATTCTATGATCCGATTTTATCAGATAAAATCAGATTTTATCTTAATTTATTCAATTCTATGATCTTATTTTATCGTAATTTATCTTATTTTATCTGATTATCTGATCTTATCATCTTATTTTACCTGCAGAGTTCAGCTCCGGGCCCTTCAGGTGCTCGGTGTGTGTTTGGGGTTATTTTTATTTTATTCTATTTTATTTGTAGGGTTCAGCTCCGGGCCCTTCAGGTGCTCGGTGTGTGTTTGGGGTTATTTTTATTTTATTCTATTTTATTTGTAGGGTTCAGCTCCGGGCCCTTCAGGTGCTTAGTCTATGTTTCGGGTCATTTTATTTTATTTATTTTATTTATTTCATATCACTTCATTTTATTTGCACGGTTCAGCCCGTCCCGCTCTGGTCCCACCTGGGCCACCCGTCCTGTTCCTGGCCTGTTGCTTTGTTGCGTCCGTTCATTTGCTGCAGTTTTGGTCTTTCCTTTCTGCCCGTCTCCAGCTCCAGGTGTTTTGTTCAGTACCTGGTGTCGCTGGAACGTCTCGCTCCCCTCGCAGACCTGTCGCCGCTGAGACACAACCCCCCGTGTGTTTCCTGTCGCTCGCGCCCTCAGCGGGGGTCACAGCTCTCTGCCCCCATCGTTACCGTCTGCTCCTCGTTTGCCTTC
>NW_009713026.1:64443-76337 GCF_000703405.1 Apaloderma vittatum | reverse complement strand
CCCGACCTTAGGTGACAATGCCGGGGGTTAAAGCATCTCGGGATGCAGCGTGTGTCTTCGGGAGGAAGTGTCACGGCGATGTTTAAACACAAGGTGCGATGCTGCGGCTCTAAAGCAGCCGGTGTCTCCAGTCAGCTGAAACGGAGTCACAGGGTCGTCAGGAAAGGAGTTTGGTTTGGTCTCTCTGCTTTACTGAGCTGTCGGATTAGCAGGTTCTGCGGGTGACCCAAATTTATCGGGCTGCTGGTTGTATTCTCGCTCTTCTTTAGTTCCACCGTGATTTCTGCAGATCAGAACAGTGTAACCCAGAAATCACTCCTAGCTGGATACTAACTAGGAATATAGCAAAAAAAAAAAAAAAAGGGCGCTCTTTTTTGGGGGGGAGGGAAGGGGGAGAATTAAAATTACTACAAACCTTACCACAACTCTTTGTTTTCTTTAAAAAAACCCACAAACCAAACCCAACTCTAAAAGCTGTTTGAATATAAAAAGAAGCCTTCTTAAAGGTTGGACAGAAAAAATAGCAATTATGTAAAAGGCCTTTTTTTTTCCTAAAAAAAATCTGCTGTTAGGTGGAAGGCCTCCATAAAAAAAAAGAGTGAACTGGGCCTCGAGCAGCTTTTGCAGTTGGAAGAGGTCAGGTTTACCGTGAAGTCAGCCTGGAATCAGTCTCTGTTTGCATTGGGTACTTACCTGCAAGAGTCAGTGTGGTACAAAAGCTGCTTATGCTCGCCAGTTCAGCAGCTACTTTTTAATTGGTGGGCTCAGTTTAACAGGCTGAGCTAAAAGACTGTGCATAAAGTCTTGATTTTAGATTAAAAAATAATAATCTGATTGATCAGCAGTAATCAGCAGTGATCAGCTGTTTGCATTCTGTGTTGTTTGCAATGTGCCAAAGAAAAATGCTGTTCTGTTTCATTTTGGAGTGTGGGACTGTAGGGTCCAGCTCTTAAATATCCTTGGCTGTGTTTCTATCAAAACTAATTTCACTGAAACGTTCATAAATCATTCCTGCCAGCACAAGGCTTCACAGGTAGTTGAACAACATTAAGTTCAGCTTCTGTCTGAGCTGCTTTAAATTGCCTCTCCATGGAAATAACTATATAACAGTAAAAGCAGCCCTGCAGACACCGGACACGTAGAGACAGTGTGCTGGTTTGTGGCTTCAGCCTTTCCACGTGGCCCCCGCTTCCTCGCCTGGTGTTTCGGTAACGGCTCTCCTGACCCACGGGTGGGTGCTTGCTCGTCCATCTCTCTCTCTCCCAAATGTTTTGCCGCCTTGATGAAGGCTTGGGGAGCCCTTCCCCACCGGAGCATTGAGCTGATCTTTCGGGTACTAGGACAGTTTCCCTGCTGTCATTGCATGCCCCCAGGAAAATAACCTGTAGGGAGAAAGAACTGGGTTTCTGAGGCAGGGCTTTCTGCTCCAGCTCCTCAGTACAGCAGCAGTAGAAATCTGATTTCTTCATTGTCTCTATTTGCTGGCTGGTTTTTTTGGCTTCTTGTTCAGAAACAGTGTTTCCAATGCTGCCCACAGCCAGTCTCCTGAAAACTCAGAGGTTTTCAAATGACCAAGAGCTACGGATAGCAAACTGGACAGCCAAATCGGTACTTAGCGTGATTCATGCAGCTGAGGTCTGGATCCACCACTGACAGAAGAATAACATGCATCTTGACTGTGGCTGTTCAGGAAAGCAGGAACAAAGCCTTACCTTTTAATTGAAAAAATATGATAGGTTTGGGGTTTCTCCTTGGTCAGATTCCACTGCGGTTCCCTTCACAGGTGCTCCCTGTGCCCTTGCTGCCCGGCTGGCTGTGGATGCAGTGCTGGGAACAGGAATTGCTTGTGGGGCACCAAGCCTTTTCCAGTACCACCAAACTGTGCAGTGTTTCTGCCACACTGAAGTATTTTGAGGCAGTGGAGGAAACCAAATGCCCTGCAAAGTCCTTTCACTGCAGCCAGAGACGAGCATGCCCTGTGCTAGTATGTTGCATGGTGTTTTAAACGCAGTGTTTTAAATTCCAGAAAGTAATGGTTGAGCCATCCAGGGTTAGCCACGTGTTTGTACAAAATGATAAGGAAAACAGTCAAACAAGGAACTTTCCACAGTTGGTTTTTTTCCCTTCTGCTATCCTCACTCTTGTGGTAAGCTGGTACCGAAACACACTGATGTGTTGTGATGGCAAATTTGACGTCTGAGGTCAGTGTTCTCACAGGGAGTACAAGGTTACTACTTACAGGCCAGGCAGAAGGGGCATGTCCAGATTTTCTGCTGTACGTTCTATAAGAAAAGCTTGAAGAAAAACTTTGTGATTATAAACCAGCAGTAAGAATAGTTGGGCGTGTTCTCCAAGGTGGCAATATCAGCAGCGATGGGCGACTCCTTATGTTGTCATCCCGTGTCTTATAGGCAGGATCTCACAGATCACCTCTCCTCTTGAGTGTGACTACAATATCCCACCAGCAATTACAACTGTTACTTAAATGTGAAAGGAATATTAGACAGTATAATTAGCTTTTTATAACTGTTGCACAGATGGCTGCAGTCACTGCAGGCAGCTCCTCTGCACAGTCTCTGCCCAGCAGTGCCCAACCGAGGGCACAGAGAAAGCAGAAAGGAGCCAAGCTCTTTTCCAGATGTTTTTTCAGGTGCCTGGGCTCTGTTTTGCAGCAGTGGACACAGCTGGCAGAAAAAGGCAGTACCGGTGCTGGGTGACTGTCCAGCTCTGTGCCCGCCACTTGCCAGGGTCGCTCGCTGCTGTGGTACCAGCAGAGTCGCAGGAGGAATTATTTGGAGTAGAGGCAAAAGCCTTGGTTTGGCATTGTGTCGAAACTGAAGGAGATCACGCCAGTGTGTAAGGCATTTACCTGCATTAAAAGTCTTTGTTATAATACATTATGATGTTATTAAATTTATAATTACTAGGTATCAGCAGCGAGTCAAAGTAATACGTTTAAAGAATAATTTTTACTTTAATAGTGTCTTTAGCATGTACAACAAAACAGAAGCAGCTAAATTGGTTTGCTTACAAATTATCTCTGATCTTTGAACAAATATACATAAATTATATGTGCTATGCCCACATATTTATGTACATAGTTTTGTGTAAGTATATGAGGGCTGAGCGTCAAGAAGGAAGGGACAACCTCTTTGCACTTGTGCCCTGTGATAGGACAAGGACCAATGGAGTCAAACCAGAACACAGGAAGTTCCACCTCAATGTGAGGAAGAACGTGGTTACTGTAGGGGTTACAGAGCCCTGGCACAGGCTGCCCAGAGAGGTTGTGGAGTCTCTGGAGACTTTCAAACCCCACCTGGATGCATTTCTGTGTGACCTGCCCTAGATTCTGTAGTCCTGCTCTGACAGAGGGATTGGACTCGAGAGGTTCCTTCCAACTCTTAACGTTTTGTGATTCCGTGGAAATAATTGATTTCCATACTTCTGCTTGTATTCTGGAACTTTTTCTTCTACCAGCCTAGTGCATCTCTGCTTGGAAGCAACCATTTAACTATTGAGTTTTTTCCCCTCTCTACAAAAATGTAATGTTTTTCCTTACATCTGTTGCAACCCTTTTGGCCCATAAAGTGCATAAACCAGAAGAGTCTATTGATCTCCAGTGTTGACTAGAATAAACTTTTAGGACTGTTTGGTTTAAAAACAAATTTGTTTCTCCTTGGAAAAATATCTCCTGGAGGTTTAAGCATTGACTTTACAATTAACTAAAGGAAAGAACTGGGGTTTTATTAGACAGCGCTTCTGAAGCCCCTCTAATAACAAAACATATGTTTAATAAACTACATAACACCAACGGCAAAGAGAAAACCTTTGCAATAATGCCTTTGTAATCCGGCTGATAGAATTCAGAATTCGTGGAAGAAATCGAACCAAGGAAAACAGGAGAAGATGAACGTGGCATATCAAAACACAGAACATGAAAGGATTCTTTTTGAAAAGGAAACTTCAAAGTTGGGGGTGCAGATGCTGGAGTCACTAGCTGTGATTTGGGATGCAAGTACAAGAACACGTTTTCTGAGTGAATGATGCTTTTGAGAAGAGAGCAGAGAGCCTCAATACAAGCCTGCTAGCCATCGCAAAGCAAGAGGCAAATGCTTTTTGTAAAATTGCAGGGATCTCAGTGGAGCCACGCAGGATCAGGTTTGGTTTTGATCTTCCAAAAGCTCAGCCTACCAAAAGCTCAGCCTACTGGTGCGGTGTGAAGAAAGTTAATGCTAATAGATATTTATGAAACTGTCTTGTAGTCGCTCCAAAATCCTTTTTCATTGCTTTCCAACCTCGTCTAGGAAACAGAAGATTAGGGTGGTTGGAGTACCCGGGCCACAGGCAGAAAGCTGTTGCCTAGTCCAAGCTCTTCATCCCCGTGACACCCAGCCACATGAGCAGCGTCTTCAGGGGAGGTGTGGGCCAGGTCTTCTGTAGGGTTTTGGTGCTGGCATATGTGTTTAGAAAAGCCAAAGAAAGCCAAACTAGAGGCGTTGGCAAGATTTTGGAGCCTCAGATAGGGAGAAGGGATGCTACAACAGCATCATTTTGCTGTTGGAAGGCTCCGTAGGCTGGCACAGGGTGGTCTCCAGCAAGCAAAGAAAAAGAGAATTGCTCAGCATCTTGCTTGCTCTCTGAAACGCTCTCTTTACTCATGCACAAAGAAATCTGGATAGAAAGAGCTTGTCAAAGTTGGAAGAATCTTGCTGAAATCCCACTTCAGAAGGACGCAATTCTGGTTGGGTGTTCAGAGGTAGCTGCAGTGCAGGCTCCAGGAGGGTGGCAAAACAAGCAGAAGAGGTTTGCAGCTCCAGCTGTTGATGATAAAGAAAGTGCTCATGCTGCAGAAGGGACATGAGATATGTGATAAGATTTTGAACAGCATGTTAATCTGTGACCTTAAAGTGTTGTCTGCTGACAAACATGTGCTCTTGAGTGTAGGAGCTTAGAAAAATATCTTTCTCTGTATCAGATCTCTGTATGACCTATATGGGACAAAAGCAAGCAGCTTGGTGGAGCACGTGATGACCAGCCATCCTTACTTCAGGTGTCCCTGCTACTGTGGGACTCGGGTCATCTTTTCAGGGGGCACAATTTAGGCAAAGCTAATCCCAGATGCTGTCCACCTCATTTGGAGCAAAAACGTCCCCAGGTCCCGTCCTGCCAACCAGTACGTAGCATTCCTCTTGAATGTTTGCATCATTTTCACTACAGAACCTAAGCGCGCCTCTCGTGTCACGAAGCAGTAGAAAGACCAAGAATCAGCAAAACTTCCCCCTTGCCCAGTACATTTTCCCACCCTGGGAATTTCTTTTGGTCAGAGAAATCCAAATGCAATTCGATGCCAACACCATGCTGGGCCTAAGAGGTTACAGCCCCTGCAACGCTGAACCATCCAGGGCAACGCTTCCAGCTGGTGCAAACCTGCCCCGAGCACCCACTTTGCCCCCAGGCAAGCCCCCGCTTTCTGACCCAGGAGCAGGCTGGTTTCTACCCCCGGTGCTTCAGCTGGGGTGGGTGTTCAGCCTGGCCAGGCATCAGCTTCTGCTGCTGGTGACAGACTCGTCTCGCGCACTGTCAAGAGACACTGAGTGGATGCCATGCAGTTTGCGTGTAATTATTTGCCAGGAAACCAGAATTCATGATTTCCCAAAATCCATAAGACAGCACTGAGCTTTGAGCCCATGTATTTTTTTAAAATAGCACACAGATCTTCATACGGGTCTTTGGCCTTGTGCAGAAAGTAGAGCATTCTTAAGTGAGGCCGAACATATGTTCAGGGAAGAAAAGTATATTCCTTCTTTCTCTCTTGTAATGATGGTCTTAAATGGAATGATTTAAACACTTTTGCTGAGGAAATCTTGGAGTAAAACAACAGTTTACAAACAGTTGATTTTGTGGATATTTGCACTATTTCGTCCACAAGTAGAGTCAAAGAGAGCAAGAGAGCTGTTAATGCATTCCTCTTTGAGCTCAGTGAGCTCCTGGTTTTACGTTTGAATTATTTCATGCCACATCAATAGCAAACTGTGCTCTGGTTTTAAGGCAACTGTTCCCCTGATGGTGGGACACAAACCCAGGTAGTTCTACACCTCCTTCATCAAAGTGTTTTATCTCAGGATTAAGCAGCTGTCTTTCATGACTTAAAAAATTACATTTTAAATTATAAGCATTAAATAGTTTTTTTAAAAAAAAAAAAACGCATGAAATTCTGTAACAAAAACTTTCAGAATTCATCCTGATAAGATGTCACTGATGTAACAGAAACACTTTTTTTTTCCCTGGCAGAAGTATCTCAGCAGACCTTTCTCACCTGCATAACAGAGGCCTCTGCTTTTGCTTCCTCCCAGCGCATCTGGGAGGTGATGGGAAGGTGGTGGGTGCTCATGGCCCGATGCAGGGGGCAGCTCTGGGAGAAGCTGGTTTTTATCTCCCCTGTTGCAGACACAGCCTTTGTTGGACAAGGGCAGCAGAGCTGGATGCACACCCTGAACTCTGCTTCCCAGGGGACTTCTCTAAACACCTCCATGAAAGCAAGGAGCCAAACCTGCCTTATTGGAATCAAGCGCAAAAGGCTGAGGGGTGTCACACAGCTTCCCCCTGTGGATGTGGCCAGCAGGTCCCCTCAGCGTGGACGAGCCAGGCAGGGTGATCTTGCAGCTGCCAGGCTGGGGAGGGTGGTTAAAAGTCATCATCCGGTCCCACACCACCTGCTTGAAATTACTTCCAGCAGATCTCTGCTGCTGCTCCTCCCTACTTGGGGGGTGCAGCTCCCCAGCCTCATCAGTCCACGCTGGAAGGTCCTTCCCACGGCAGGACAGCTTGGCCCGGGAGCAGCAGAGACATCTCGCCCAACGCAGCAGGAGCACACCTGATGACAACACGAGGAGGGTGCAGACAGTGAGAAGCAGAGGCTGGATCCCAAAGAACTCCCCACCCCGATCCACATGCCCCATATCTGCACGGCGGCGAGGTGCGGTGGAAAGGTGAGCAGGCAGGTGTAGGCGCTGCAGCAGCCCGGTGGGAGCCCTGCAGGCTGTGGTGACAGGGGGACAGACAGCTGCCTTCAGCCAGAGGAGAGGGCTGTAACCCCCCACGCTCCATCTGCCAGCGTTGCTCAAGTCTTCGTTTCAACTGCCGCTCTGCTTCTGATTTTAAATAGCACAGTACAGACAGGAGGAGCACATCCCAAGTGATGAACCAGCAGTTTTACCGTGTAATTCCCTATTTACCTACTTTTAACTACAGCATCTTCTCTTGATCTTTATCTGATGAGAGCAATCTCTTTCCATCGGGAGTCAGGTGATGAGCATTTAATCTCCCGCTGCAGTTTTCTTTGGGCTCCTGCATCGTTGGCTTTGTCATCAGTTGTTCCGTGCTGGGTTATGAACAAAGTGCTTTCATGCCACGATTTGTTGTTCGGTTGATAAGCAGGCGCCTTCGGCCTTAGGCAAATTTGTAGTCGTTACTTAACGTGCAAGCAGGAACCAAGCAGCTAATGTGAATGTACCTCATTATGGTTTCGGGTGGACAGCATGCAGGAGAACACAGAAGTACCCCAGTTTTCAGCCCCACACCCACAGTCATAGGAGGAAAAGGAACTTGCTGTGTGTTCTGACCTGTACTAAGGATCACAAACTGACTTGGGGACTGTGTTTCCCACCCCACGCCTGGTGGGGCTGGCTGAAGGGCAGGGGCAGTGCGCCTGCACACGGTTGGTGCCATGGCTGACCCCAGTGTGGTTTCAGCTCAGATCTTGCCTTTTGCTCCTGGCCTGCCCATCCCTGGCCGGGCTGCTTCTCGACATCATGCCACCGGGCTGTGGCTGTCTGCCCTCAGCTGTGGGGAAACCAGGCTGGTATCTGCTCGGGAGCGTCACCAGGGCAGCCCCATGTCTCCCCTTCCCCTCCTGCGGGAGCAGAAACACAGTTCTCCAGCAGACCCCTGCACACTGAAGCTGGAGAGGGACAAACCCGAGTCTTGGATGACACTGTCGGTTCTTCTGTGACCTGAGAAAGTCACCTTTAACCATTCCCTAACCTGTGCAATGGGGTCAGTGCTAATTTCCCTTCTGCCACTTGCAAAGCACTTTGGGTCTGGGAATAAAAAATGACACCATCCACATCCTTTCCTCCTTTGAGTATAATAAGTTGTTCTTCCTTAAAAGAAAAACCCCACAACCCGAACAAACAGCAAAAGAGTGACAAGGAGAAACAACTCCCTTTTCCATCAGGTGCACCTTTGAATTATTGAGGGTTACCTGAGGCATTTTCCTGGAGTCCCAGGAAGAGTCAGGTATTTGCTTTCTAGGCTCAGCAGCAGAGCACCCGGGAAAGCTGGGACAGGCTGAGTTCACCCTGCCCTTGTTAGCCTTTGGCCACAATGTCCCTGTACCCAACCCTGGCACAGAAAGATGGGCATCATCCTGTCCTGGTCACAGGTACAGCTGGGCTCAGGTGCTTCCCAGAAAGGGAGAAACCTTGAGTGCTTATGATCAAAACTTTCCAGCCTTTTGCTCCCAATGCAATTGATCTGGGACTAATTGAAAGCAGGTTTTGGCAATGCTGTGGCAGAGACCTCTTTGACACAAACCTCAAAGAATGGTTGTCTTCTTAAAGTCACTTAGAAAATGTCACCTGCTCTACGTGCAGAGACAGCAGATAGCCTTGGAAACCTTGACAGCTTTGAGTGCTGATACTGAACAAAACCATTTTGATTGGCATCTTGTATTGCCAGACCTAGGCTACCTGTTTTCCAGCCGTGCTGGAGTGGAAGAGAACTGGTGGAGTGTGTGTTTCTTGTGGGGTCAGAGAGAGGATGATGCTGTGCAGCCAGAGATGGGGCAGATCCAGTCAGCAGCTGCAAATCCAATTAAACTGCTGTTGGAATCCCCCGATGCAAAGCCTTTCCTAGCTCTGGTAGCGCTGCTCTTGACAGGGCTTTGCTTTTCACTGAGCTGTCAAGGGTTGCTGCCCACACCTGGAAGGGTTTGTCTGTCCTTGGTGTAGGGACCGCCCTGGCCCATGATTTTGCGGAGCCCGAGGGGCACAAGCAGGTCGGGGAACTTCTGATTTCCTGCAGAGGTGAGGGCTCCAGCCCAGCCTTTGCAGCATCCTGGGGACCAGATGCTTTCATTCAGCAGATCAAACCCTTGGCGGTGCCCACACCGAGCTTGCTGCTGGGGGGATGTAGTTCATGGTGCTGTGCAGCCATACTCCTCCTTGGGGGTTGCCCCAAAAGAGCGAGGTGGGAATCACATTAAAGGACAAGCAAAGGGCCTTCACTGTGCCACCAGCACTGGGGCTGGTGCCCAGGGACACCGGTGGCCCTGGGCGCTGGGGCTCTGCTGCCGTTATGCCATTTTCTGTCACGTTGGATGGCAGCGGCCAATGTGATGTGACAAGTGGCACGGTCCCTTGGCACCTCTCCCTCCCCCGAAGCAGATGTTATGTGGCTGCTCACAGGCTCCGGGTACGTCACCCCCAGGATTAGGCCGTCTCTTGCCACCGTGTCTGGGGGCCAGCTGGCGCTTGTAGCCTCCTCCCACTCACAGCTTTAACACAGCAACTCACTGGCACAGCAGTAAAATGTGCAGAAACACTTTGTTCACCTCCAATGGCCAATTGGTTCCTTTGCCTCTCAAGCCCCAGGCGGATGGAGAAGGACCCCTTTGCCATGCTCCTGCAGCCTCCGAGCTGCCATCCTGCGCTAGTTTGAAAAGTCAGCTGGTGGAGACAGAGCCACTCCACTAACAGCCTTTGTCATCTCTTTTTTTTTTAAGTAAAACATGGAAACGCAGTAATCACCACTGGTTTGAGTCGGTGAGACTGAGGGCAGGTGAAAGAAAAGCTTTGGGAAGGAGAAAGTTGGGATGAGAGTTTACCATGAGAAACACCTCTGGATTTGAGGGCACTTTCTGCCCTTTGGGAGCTGGCTGCATGGTTGAGGAAGCTGATGGGCTTGGCAACAGAAACTGCCAGATCTCCAAGAAGGACAGCTGGCTAAGGTTAAACCATGACACTATATGACTTTAGGCTCCATCCTGTCACTCAGGACGGGGGAGACGGTGTGTTGCATCGAGTTATCAGGCACCAAAACCAGCTCAGGTTGGGTCACTGCTGCATTTGCACTGTTTCTTGTAAGGCTTCTCTGACGTTAATTCAGGTGGCTCCTGCTTGTCTACATTTAGCCCATATTGGGGGCTAAACTCCAGCAGCTGTTCTATCCTCCAGTGACCCCTCCCCAACCAAGAAGGGGAGTTGAGGAAAGGAGAGCAGACATGCGGCTTGAAATGAGAACAGATTTAATGAGACAGCAAAACTAATATCGATACTAATGCCCATATAAAGTATGCAAAGTTGTGCTCACCCCAGTGAACGTACAGTGGCCACAATAAACAGGAGAGCAGTTCTCAGGAGCAGAGGGATAAGTGAGCACCTCCAGGGATGGTAACCCTTGAGAAGAGGAGAAGCAGGATGAGGAGGAGGCCCCACGTTCAACCGTCCCCCTTTATAACAAGGGTGGTGTTTGTGAGATTGCACACACCTGAGCTCAGCTCGGGGAAGCTGCCCTGGCTTTGGCCGTCCCAGCTCAAGTTCCTGTCTGACCCGAAACTGCTGATGGCTGCACACCATGGCTGGGCTGGGATTCTATCTCTGCCAAACTAGCACACTGCTGTAGTAATGTATTTCCCTTACAATCTCCACCCCAGTCCCTTTGAGCCAGACCGTAAGGTTTAACATTACAATGAACTCCTCCCCTTGCCCCTGCTCCAGCTTGGACTTACCCACAGACAGCAGTCCCTTAGGTTGTACCTGCTCCAGGTGGGTGTCCCCTTTGAGCCGTATTCTCTTCCAGGGTGTGCCTGCTGCACTGTAGGCTTAGCCACAGCCACAGTTGCTCTGAGATGCACCCGTTCCAGTCGTGGGTTTATCCGTGGCCACACACTTGAGGTGCTGCAGCATCACCTCATGCACAGCCACTGATGCTTCAAGATGTGCCTGCTGCAGCACGGACTTACCCACAGCCACCCGTGCTTTGAGGTGTGCCTTCTCCAGCGTGGACTTATCCTTGAGCCACTGTCCCTTCAGAGTTATACCTGCTGTGGCACAGGCATAACAATGGCCACGGACACTTTGAGATGTACATGTATGTGTACATGTATGCTCTGAGGTGTCCTGCTCCTATGTGGACTCATCCACAGGTCACAGTCCCTTCAATTTGAGTCATGGAATCATAGAATCACAGAATGGCCTAGGCTGGAAGGGACCTTAGAGATCATTTAATCCAACCTCCCTGTCATGGGCAGGGACGCCTCTCAACTAGATCAGGCAACACATGGGGACTAAATGGGGATTGTGTTCGCACTGGAGTTCCAGCCTGTCCAGCACAGCAGCACAGAACCAGCAGCAACACCTTGTCCCTCTGCCAGCCCAGGTACACGGCCACTGCTGTTATTAAAACATGCCCAGGCACAGCAGGATAAGTTGATCAACAGTGCAGCAGTACAGCGAGCAAGGAAAGCAAAAAACAGCCACTAATACGCAGTAAGGCAAGAAAGCCCCCATGGCAAGCACAGGAGCCTGCCAGGTAATAGCTAAGCAGCAATGACAGCTGTAAATTCTATCTAGCACATTCCAATCAAATCTGTTGTTACCTCAAACCCTTCAAGCCCCACCCTGGGCACAAAAAAGGGCTGTTTTGGCTTAACTCCAGCTGGCAACTGAGCCCCATGCAGCCGCTTGCTTACTCCTGCCTGTTGGGATTGGGGAAAGAATCAGAAGGGTAAAATCTTGTGATTTGAGATAAAGAGTTGAGGCTTGAGATAAAGACAGCTTCGTCAGTAAAGCAAAAGCTGCAAGTGCACTCCGAGCAAACCAAGGGATTCGTTA